>NW_019211458.1:1309571-1470944 GCF_002443255.2 Varroa destructor
TTCACGTGTACACAGCTGGTATATGATTTAGACAGCCATTTTATTAGTTTCCATCATTCGATTTTTCAAACACTATACAGGTAGTACAATTGTAAAATAGACGAGAGCCTTTAGCGAGAATAGTTTGAGTATTTGTAGACCCATTAGAACAGAGCACCAGCAGTAGGTGAGCTGTGCTATCTTGGTGATTAAGAGCATTGATACAAACTGACAGTTCACTGCGACTAGTTCCCTGAACTACGTTACCTGCTGTACCGACGGGGAAAGGTATCGTGATCTGAAACACGTTTGTATCGAGCTGAATGTCGTGTTTCTACAAAGAGAGAACGTGCGTCCATTCGTCAACAACTTCTGCTGCCTTTAACAGCTACGGTGGCACAAACGTTACCCGGCCTTTTGGGCGCAATAGCTGAAGTAGAAATCTGCAGCAAAGCATCTATTTGCTCGCAATCAGCCCCAGGAGACGTAGATCGAGCGATTGCGCAAAGTATATGTTGCCATTCTAGGCGAATTAACATAGTTTTCTTATATTAGTTTTAAAGGTATATACCTCGCTTGGGAAAAATTGGAAACGCTCGGAAAAGCTTGGAACATAATCGATGGATCGACTATAAACCTTTGTATACTGAATGATTTTTACGTAAAATTACCAGTGTTATACATTAAACATTATTCTAGAAATGTGTACTATTATAACTTTAGTTTCCTATGATCAATAGCCAGACGATACATAATTTCGTAGCCATTTATAAATATTTTCCTTTCAGCTCTACTCTAGAACTATATTTGTTGAAAGCAATACAGTTTGTTCGACCCGCTGTTATTTGTAGCTATAGAGAACAACCACAACAAGATCCTTGGAGTTTGCTTTAGCCAAATCTTGTCAGGTTTTCAGTAAGCATTCAAGTATTATTATCATTATTTAACAGATGTTATCTTAGAGAAATAGAAATGGTTTGGCTATTTTTTTTTTTTGTTTTTTTTATTTATAACAACGTGACGTATTTGGATCTTACTTGAATATCTTCCTCGAAGAAGAGCGTTCGACTTTCCAGCTTTGAAGAATCCAGTAAATCCCATGAACATGGACACTAATGCCATTTTTACAGAATGGTACTGTCGATTGTTAATATTTGATGAATTTTTTAGAATAGGGAAGCCTTTTCGAATTTGCCGTTTGTTACACTATCTCACGGTTAGTTGTGAGCCATAACAAGCAACACCGTCACGTCATCATCCACATTCACAATAACTACCGTTGATCGTTATCTCGTTTACGTATCACAACAGTCGTTTTATTTCTAGAACATAAACTAAGAAATACATAAATTCTAGGACGGAAAATTGTACCAAGGTCCAGTTTGAACAATGTTTTTGTTGGAGCTTTATTTTCTCCCCTAACTTCTAAGTTTTCTTTTTTTTTTTTTTTTTTTTTTTTTCTATTAACCTTAAAATGCAACTTTTCAAAAGAGCTTCGCAGCAGCCAAGGTTCGTTGCGGTTGAATAAATAAATAAGGGGCATATCATATGCAGAAATGGCATAGAACGTAAATCTGACCTACGAGTAAGACAGACCCACATAATCGCGCCAAACGCACGAGATGCGTTATAGTGATATCCGCATTTCTTACTATAAAGCTACTATAAATATCCTATCAAAGACCGTAAACATCCGGTGAAAACTGGTAGTCCTTACTTCAACGAAGAAAAAAAGTTTCCTTCGAAGTCACAAGATAGAAGTACGGTGCAGTATTGCTTGCTGATAACAGAAATATCACTATCCGGACTTGAGTTTCTGTCAGTAATGTGCAGTGGCACTAAAACGCTAGCTCACGGACTCACTTCCGAACCACATCTCAACTCATCGGACTTTGGTGAGGCTCATCTCTCCCAAATGGCAGCAAAGCTGCCTTGACCACTACGTGAAGTCACGCACGCCTTTTGGTGCGTTGGCTTCCCCTTCCCTGCAAATAGGGCAGACCTACACTTACGAGCATGATCTGTTCGTGAAACAAGGGGCGCAGTATGGTGCTTTCATTAGGCTGTCTATACAACGGGAATTGTACAGCACGAAATACAGTCTCGAGGGTAATGAGCACCTGTCCGTGTTGACCTGCAGGTTTGTCAACTTGCGTTGGGACGTCCCCCATCGGAGAAGTTTGGCGAGAAATGCGGGTTAACTCTTGGTCCCGTTCTTCGGTCTGAAGCCACCAGTGTGTTCTAGCTACGTTCAGCTAATTTGCTAGATTTCAATCATACGTTACATTTGCCACGTAACGTCACGTCTGTTGTTCTCTCTGACCTGCAAATGAACACATAACCTCTAGTCGCGGGGCAAATGGGGCGATGGGGGCTGAGGTAGTTACACTCAACTAGGAAACTGGACGAACGGAGCAGAAAATATTATCCCCATTGAGCATCTGTTTCACGGCTGCGCATGCTTCGTCTACTCCAGTGGCCACGTACACCTACACTGAGTCACACATGTATATAATAACTTAATAAAAATTTTTAGCTGTACTATGCAGAGTTCGTAAAGCGTAAGACTATAAATCTGATGCTGCAAATGAGTCAAATTATTTTAAAAAAGGCCACGGCTAGCAATCTGAAGTGGTAAATAAAATTTATCACTTATTATAGACATATTAAGATAGTTGTAAAAAAACCAGATATGACAACAGTGCTGCGATACGAATAAAGCTTTCCTTTGATTTCCTACGTTTTCCTCGACTATAAGTTCTACTTTGTAACGTTTAGATACTGTGAAAAGCCCGATCGTTGGCTTTATAGCTGGATACGGCCTTAAGCTTAAGTATTCTTTTGATGCGGTTACACACATGAACACTAGGAAAAAGGCGCACGTCCTGCTTACCGTGTAGCTTTGTAAAAGGTCTGGCAGGATTCGGCACTTTGGGCTTATTTCATTTTCTGGACATCGCTTCAGGCAGATGATAGAATTGTTACTCATCTATTAGGCTACAAGTCGTAGCCCAAAGAAAACAATGTATCAAAATCGAAGCACCTTACTGTTCTTGCTACGGTTTGTTGGCAGCCTCTTTTGCCTGACTGTGGCCGTCATTGCCGTGGCACTGCGCAAGATAAAACTTAACGCTAGACTTACTCATCGGCTCGTGTAACACTGCGCTGCTCAGGAGTCGCACCTGTTTCTAATAGTTCGGGCCCGATTCGACTGATCATATTTATCGTTATTGCCCCTATACCGATAGAGTGGTCAAGGAACCGGTATTCAGGCCTTAACACGCGTGGTACCACCGAAAGATTCATCATAAATGACGCTTCTCAAGTTGCACTATATTCAACGTATGACTTTTTCTCAGTTTCTATTCCAGGGATGGAGTATTTGTTCGATAGGACAATTTATTAACTTTACATTTCTTTAAAGAAAGCCAAAACGGCAAGCAAATTCGTTATCTTCTTGCGACTGGACCGTACCGTTCGTAAGATGATTGAAAATTGCATACATTTGATTTTCTAATTTTCTACGCCGGTTTGTTTCTAGAAGGAGAACGTCCGTATAAGTAAAATAATATGTAGCACCCGTGAAGGATCTGATAACGCGAAAGATTATTGTCAAATCACGTTATCCAAATTTGCCCCAACCAATGACGGTCTAGTGTTATCAGATGGCACTCCGATATATTAAAGTACACATATATATGTAGGCCTAGATGCATGCGTATATTGTCAGGAGAAACGTGACTTAGTTCACTGCACTAGCTAGGTTTCTTTCCGCATTCGAAGGACTCGTGAGTTGTCCGGGTACCTCTGTGTCTCCGACAATTTCCCGTTTTCCTTGTCCTTGTACAAATGCTACGGGAGTGGTAAGTAACTGGTCATTATAAAAAATCAGTTTATTTGTCAGGCGTCAGGGGAGCGGGGGGCGACAAAATATACTTCAACGAAGATCGAATATCGTTTTTGATGTAGCAGTGTGTGTTTAGTGCAGCTATAACACGGTCATCTGTTGGCCACCAGTTTCAAGCTATCGATCGGCAATTTGCATAGGATTTTTAGCTTCGGGACGGGTAAAGGTGAAATTCTGTTCACGTAGTTCATATCGTGTACTTCAAGAATTGAAGAGGTACACAGAATAACCAAATGAGTACAACAGATAAATAAAAAAACCCGCACCTAAACAACAGACATTAATTATCGTTTGAGCAACACGAAGAAGGGGAAATAACCATCGGAAAACAAACCGGGAATAAATCATCCTCTTTGTTACCACAGACTTTGTTATAAAGATTGAAAACAAAAATTAATATTTTTCTAGCTGTGACCTTTAAGTAAATTCATATTGAAAGCAATAGAGATTTGGAATTACGACGGACACACTTGCATATTCATAGTCCTTACTAAGACATGCAATGCATTTTAATAGGACCCACAACTAGTGTGCCAACTCTAAAGACTTACGCATCATTGTCACTTCAGCAAAGATAAAACGCACGGAGAGATAAAGTTTAATCAAAAGAAACCCTTTTTGTGACGGAATGCCAATGGTATATAAAGCTATATAAAAGGACTGGGCTTTCGAATCTTTCACTTACACACTCGACTATTTAGAGAGCTATAGCACCATTTGCTTTATATCTTTACAGAACAGTACCTGGTTGGAAAACGATCGAACGGAGAGCTTCAGTCATGTAAACTGAATTGAAGTTAAAGCTTTGATCACGTAAATTAGTATCAGCATCGGACATCTGCAACTGTGAATATCTTAATTCACAGATGTCTGTATCGTAATCGTAAACCAGTTCCCAGAGGTGGATGTGGCCTGACGTTTAGCTTATAAAAGTTTTTATTTTTTAATTGTTGGTAAGTAATTCATTGAGTATAGTAGGGGAATAAATAGATCGATAAACATGATGGGGAAACTAGTGGCTAGTAATTAATTATATATAATTAATTACTGGCCAGCATAATTAAGATCAACAATTTAATGCACTCTTATTTTGTATACTGAGGGAACGCCTTGCAAATGTCTTACACTGAAAACAACCATTTATTGGAAAGTTTAATAAAGTATAATACTGATCGTAAATACCAGTAGGCTATTTAGACAAGATTAAAGGCACTGCCTTAACTTATGCTGTGTTCGTTGTTCGTTACGCTGTTTCGATGCAGCTCGTGGACAATAGCTGGGGCCCAAGAGCATACTGGACAGCTTTACGTTGAATTACTGCTGTCATCGCGCGGGCAGATTCAAAAAAGACGCACATTCGAGCTGCCTGATATCGATGCGACTTCTACCAGGTATGAAATTGCTGAAGAACGCATCCGTCAAACTCAACAAAGACAGCAGACAGGAGCGGTCGAGAAGAAATTCGGTACGTCCACTGCTTCTGTCGGTATGCTTCAATAATTATGACTGGAGAATTTTTACATGTTCGTTGATGTGTTCTGAACACCTGGACATATTACCGCATTATCGCTGAAGAAGTAATAGAAATTAAGATTGGAAACACGTCATAAGTTGACGGATAGGTTAAAACACATTTTCCTTTTGTATGGGTGAAACGCGACGTACATGATTAAATATCCGTTGATGCTCAAGGAAATTGAAGCATCTCAATCCATAAAAACGAATACCAAAATACCTTATCGCGATCAGGGAAAAGCTCGCCTACGATGACCAAAACACGTTGGTGTTTTGATCAGGGGGGTTTGGATCGCTAATCCTCACACTTACGTTCCCTCATCTGATGATATCTGTGCATGACCGGCAGGAGCGAACACGAACAGCAAACGTAAGACATCAATAACGGAGTTTCTTAGGTCTCATCTTCAGTAGACTTTTGACGTGGTATTCGTACTCACTTATACTTCTTTTGAAGCATTAACGCTAAGTACGTACATTCTGGAGAAGTGCCATTTTTTTTTTTTACCAATTTCGGACACGCACGGCAAGAGCGTGCACTTTAGCAGATCGTCCGTCTATTTCCGGAATATTCCAGTTAGTATTTTTATCGCATATTTCTCAAGTCTCTGCAGATCTGTAGGTAGATCGATGCAACTAGAGAAGTCCAGACCAGCCAATTTACTTGCTTCGTTGAAAACCAGACCGCCAAAAAGCTATATTTGAATACAGGTCTGGACCATGAAGTACTTACTCTTTTAAACTAACTACTAGCCGGTAAGATTCGTGAGAAGCAGGGAAGATTGCAGGGAAAACAAGCAGGCCATAAGCTTTCACAATCGATTATACTAATCACCTAGAACAGGAAGCTTCTGTTATGTAAGCACTCAGAAAAAGTCGCCAGGTTTACTTAATAAGCATGGGCATCTTTTTCACACGAATATAGTTTAGTAGTATAGAAATCGTCAATTTTGAGTACACTTGACACATAGGGTACTTCGTTCTGTATGTATCAAATGTTTACGCTACAAGCAAGTCGCCGATGCAAACAAGATGCCGCTTAGAAGAGCTGGCAGTCTCGTTTCATCATCATTGGTTATAAGCAATTCATTGAAATGCCGAATCTTTTTTTTACACAAATGGCTAGTTTTAGATCTAATTTGTTTACTGCGCCATATTATCGTTTTTGCTGTAGGTAAGTGCAATCATAAAAATGTCTTTGGCAATGCGTGCTTTAACCTTATTTTTGAAATCTAGTGCACATGGTTCTTAACATCTTAACTTCAACGTGTTTTGCGTTGCAGCCATGTTTGGCATGAGCAATAAAATGATCTGAGCTATTTCGAAAGTTATTTATAATTAACGAGAGTTCGGATCGTATATTTTCTGAACGAACATGGAGAATACATGGTGCTAAGGCTGACGGGTTAACTTTCCTTCAAGAGTTGTACAGTTTTGGGTACCTCTAAGTTTTTTAAGAAACTTAACATTTTTAAGAATGTTTCATGTATACTGTTATGTAAAACTTGGCATATATTTTTAATTTTAAGCATATTGTAAACATATATAGCTGTATTAAACACAATAACTATATATTCGGTCGATAACCAATGACGTCACACTAAATCGGTGAGAATGGCTAGACGCAAATCGGGTGATGTCGACATTAATTCCATGAAAAACTGTTCTAGAATAATCTATGTGGGGTTCATGTTTTTCCTTGTGTGTGTGTGATGAGCAGCTGATGTCTGCATGCTATATATATATATATATATTCCAAATGAAATGTATAATATTATGTAGCACTTCCTTTATTCGATAATGGTGAGCTCTTTAATCTTTAGCCAGCCAAACTAGTCACGGTAGGTTCATCTAACTCGTGTTGGTTGAAAGGGCTGTCTATCCGTAACAGATTAAGCAGGTGAGTGAACCTTCACAGTATTTGAAACTGTAAAAAAAAAAAGCTTAAAAACAAAACCTTTTTCGTATCTAAGCAAGTAGGCCTGTCCTGATTGAGTTCAGTTCGAAGTGCGGACGAGGAAGGCGAAGGATTAAACGATGACCACAAGCTAACGTCCGGCAAATCAAAACTGTTTACCTGTCAACTCTTATTCTGTATAGAATTCCTCTTAATGAGTATTTACGAACTTGATCAGAGCTCTAAACAGAGCCTAGTATGATGACAACAACTAATGGAAATGAATTGGGTTACATGGAGTTTACAGTGGGTTGGTAGGCTCGTCGTTTGTGGGATAGATCATCATCATCATCATCATATGAGCTAATACCACAATCTATACACGATATATTCTGTCGCAATGGATGGAATATTGCTTATAAGTGTTCGCTATAGCTATGAGAAAAACGTTTTGCTTAAACGAAAAAAAAAATGATCGAATTCGTTGCTTTCAGGAAACTCTGCATCGGGCTTAAGGTTAAAAGCCGATTAAATTAATTTTAATAGTACTAATTAGATATGGACCTATAAATAAACAATTGGACTAAACGTAATAAAATGTACTGCTTTATCACGTGAGTGACTTCAGGTCATGAGGTCATTTGATTTTAATTCATTCATTGTGATATTGTTGTTTAACAATAGATTAACAATATCATATTGTCTCGCAATTGCAGTTTGTGTATGGGGTTTGTTCTGATGATTTACTTATTTGTTTCTGCCTAGTTTACACGGCATTATATGTTTGTGAGGCATATTAACGAAGAGGCTTTACAGCAGGCTATGGCTCAGGAGCTCTAGGTTTCCTTTCCCAGAACGCTGTCAGAGCTTTCGCTTACAGCGTGGGCATGATGGCGAGACGAACGTCTGCGCGCTTTGAAATGAATGGCGGCATAGCTAATGAGCAATTCGCCGAACGTAGGGAACTTGCTCGCAGTCGAGACTAATGAAAACAGGCTTTTCGATTAGCGGAAAGTGTAGATGTGTAACGGAATACAACAGAAAACTTAAAAGAACTATTTCTAACACTAGCGCTTTACCTGTGGGTAAAACTTGATGTGTACGTATTTAGGCCGATCTTCCCGTACACAGAATGATCGAGTTGCCAACCTTATCGAACACATATTGCTAGAACAGAGCAAACCTTCAGCGCCCTAAACATTAGTTTCATTATGATCGGAATCCGAAAGATGTCGCAGTAATGCGCACCGGGATTGAATCTCTTCAAGTGTATGACCGTTACTTGCGCTAAATACTGAGACCGGAAAATACTTTCATATCCGGTCGTACCTCCCCCTGGAGAAGGCAATTGCTAAAAGGGAGCAATCTACATAAATGAAAGAGGCATAACTGAATAATAGAACGAATACTTCAGACTAGATGATATGATGATTCTGATTTATGCTGGTTTGTTTTCAAGTCTTGACGGGATACTAATTGGAAGGCAACTTCTCCCCATAGATCTGGTCTCGCACAATTTCTCGTACAACGCCCTAACTTATGTCCCTAAACAGTGTCAGATGAATAAAATAAATAAAATGATCCTATTTGGTCCTCGGCTTTGTTTAGCGTATCCGATCATCTTACTTACCTTTCTTTTTCGATCCGAACATTATTCTGGTATTCGTTAGCTTCCTATACTAGTCTACGTATTCAGTTCTCGTTGGTATTTAGCATTTATCGCGCGTAGCAGCTGCTGCCGTTGTGGTCGCTTGCTTCTCGAGTTATGATATATCCTATAGGGTAATTTCGCTGTTCTTCCGTTCCTTCCGTTTTCCTTCTTCAGCCAATTCTGTATTATTGTTTCACCGCACCATATAGTATATCAACAGGTTTAAATCATTTGGCATATGAACGAAGAGAACTGCTTTAATACTGCCAGTTCCAGCGACAGTCGCCAGAGAATGAAAGATAATTGGGGATAATTATAACGCCAAAAAAAAATATCAAACGTTCCAACAATTCGATGAACGAATAAAAAACAGCCGATAACCCAAGTGCAAGTCTCGCGTTACTAACAGATTTTCTCTGTGCTATTTTGATGATAATAGTTTGAGTAGTTTCCTTCTTCTTCCGAAATCGTATACGGGTGATGCTGTGTTTAGACCTGTTTGTATCGTGAGCGCGTGTATGTATATGTATAGATAATGTACGTACGTGGCTATGCAATGTAAGGAATTAGTAAATCGAAGCGGAATTAAACCATTCATAATGTATAGTCTGAGTCTGAATTTAGCTGGCATAGGCTATGTAGGACTATGCGCCTGCAAGCAGGCTCGCCGACAACGGCTGCTGCTGACGATAAGAGGCGTAGAGACGTATTATACGTTTGATAGTTAGAGCTGCAAGACGAACAGCGATGATATAAAGCACCGGGGTACAGCACAATAACACAGCACAAAACAGCACGAACGGAATACACAATTCAGCAAACAAATTGCGTTTGTATTGTAGCTAACTGATTTCTCTCGGAAAAGAGAAGTTAACCCTTCACGGGCTGTGAACTTTGGGGGTCGAAAGTTCGTGATCGGGCATCTTCGGACGCACCTGGGTCGGCCACCTAACGGGTTTATATGCACACAGCAATTTTTTGCCGTTCTCGTCTTTTTTTTTTATGTCTAAACGGAAGCGCTACTAAGCATATCAATTACAGAGGCTGCGGAGGTGTTTACTAATGGCGACAGAAGCGACGGCAACAACAGGCGTTTTAATGTTGGCTTTACGAATGCCTCAACTTACATATATATATGTAAGTATTGGTAGCAAACAAAAATTTGCATACTGACGAATGTATGTATATGTAGAATTAATTTTTATGGGTATGTTAATATTTGAGTGTATGTATTTATATGGCACACCTAAATATTCTAGGAGGGTATTGTTACTATTGCTGCTGCCGCCTTATCTGGAGATTCGTGGGTGTCACAGCATCAGGCGCAGGTTAACGGCTACAGTGGTAAACCACCGCGACATGGTCACGCGATTTCTGGTCGAGTTCAGGCGCGATTTTGTGTGGACGGGGAAGAAGCGTTGCCTCCTGTAGACCTGCTGCTGTACTTCTTATTTTTGTAGGTTGCCCTGAGCGCAGCTCTCTGCCGAACGTAGATGGCTATGGGAACCACCACGTTGCGCTTGGCTCACGCAGGATGTTGAGAAGGAAAGATCGAAGGGAAAGAGGAAGGGAAAGGAACGGGAAAGGGAGGAAACCTCTCACCCGTAAATGCTCCAACACGAGTCGTCCCTAACGCCCCACTGATTGCTTCCCTGCTACCACGGCCTGAGGTAAAGTACCCCGCCTTCACAAAAAAGCGCGTTTTGCGGGGAAGGCAGAGAGTCCGTGGGAGGTTGGTTGGCATTCGACAGAGGAGCTCTCTCCAAACCCCAGAAGCAGCTGGCACGTTGCTTCTTACCCACGCTCCTCACACACCCCTCCCCCTTAGTCTCTAGGCGCCTTTCACGCATTGAATTCCGTTCCAGCTCTTCTATGCGGTACCTGTCAATGAGCAGACGTAAAGCTGCCGTATGCAAGTGCAACGGAAAGTGAATGAAAGTATTAGGGTAGAGAAATTGTTTTAAACATGTTCGTTAATAAAGTATTCTTTGAATTATTTATTGTCGTCAAGCCGTAATTTGAGGCTTAAAAATTCCTAGACGTGGCATGTAAAAAAGCGGGAACGCTCTTCAGTATATGCTAGACATGGTGTCACAGTTGTAGAAATAGGACCTTAACGATAATCGGACCGTTAGGATAATACCCTCAACTGGGGTAACGTTAGGACTAGTAACATGACGTGGATACAGTTTATGTACCCTTGCAATTCCATAACGCTAGGACATATGTAAATTTCTGAATATAATACAGACTTGGAATTACGCAAATTCAAAAGCACTATCATTATATTCGATTTACTACTGGATAACCGATAGCGCAACTTTTGCTTTCAACTGAAAATCAATCATATCTTTGGGTAATTGGATGAACTGGTTGATTGGCTAGTTATTTGTGCAGTGGAATAATCCGTCCAACACGGTTTTTGAAAATAGTTGGGCTTCATAAAGTGACTCTAGCCCAGTTTTAAGATTGACCTCTGAAGTTTGTTTACATACTGGCACGTACATTAGGGGAAAATTGAATACATGAAAAATCATTTGGTTTAGAAGTTTAAGCGTGTCAGTCCTTAAGTTAGAGCTGTTTCCAGGGTTCGTTTAGACTGCACTTGTGCAGAAAGCTATCTTGCACTAGTCTATTATGAAAATGGCTGTTATAATTAAAAATGACACAGTATGCGCCTGGGTCCATGGTGAGATACTCGCCAAACGCACACACCACATGGCCCCTGTCGTTTCCAGAAACGCCCAACGGTTTCCCAACGGTTGACCATATGTCCTGCTCAACAGCCTTTCATTATACATGGCTCAGCTAACATACAGAACCGATTTATTCTGAAAGATATATAGCTAAAAGTCGATGTTAGTTTTTCTAAAATACAGACATGTCGCTGCATCAGTTGGCAGAGATAGAAAAAAAACCTGTACGGTCGGATGAAAATCTATCGTAGGATAATATAATGCTATCTATGTTTGACAACAATATGGTTAGATATACATGTAAACACATAGTACCTGTTATTCCACCATCATATCATTAGCCATAACCTATTTATAGTTTTTTTTTTTTATTTATAGTTTTTATTTATAGAACACATAGTTTTTAAAATTAGCTTAACAGATAATGGTTGGAATAAATTCTTCGGATAGGCAGTAGCTCTCCAGATTTTTATCTATATACATACCGAAAGCCTAAATAACATACGTTACATAGATGTACATGATTTAACGAAATCTGTAATTACCTCTACTGTATCTGGAGTAAATTCGTTGTTAACAGTCACGCTCGAATCTACCCTCTTTTAATTCTTGAGAATATCCGCCTGTTTAAAATATAGCTAAACGCAAGGATGATATGCCAATCAATTTAGTAGGCGGGGCACGATGTCATCGAAGTGTATTTATAATCCTATTACCACAATTTTATTATCTGGTAAAGCTTACATTCCATCACTCAGTGCCTACTTTTTTGAAGAAATAAAAACCTCAAGCGTATTTGATGTTTTGTAATTGTATTTTAAACAATTTAAAGACATCGTACCTGCGTTCCCTTGCTTAGTTCAGACCCGATTTGTAGCCCCCATGTCTACGCAGCGTACACTGGTGTCCAACGCTGATAAGTCAGCATAAACCACAGATACGATAAAGGAAAATACAAAAGTAGAAAAATTGCTACCCGCAATAGCATTGCATTAATTAAAGCAGTTATCAAGTCACAACTTACTACTTATTACGTTAAGCCTACTTTACTCGGTATCAAATCAAATTAGGTACAACTATTTGTTTATAGTTAGTTTATAGATAGTTTGTTCAAAACCCCCATTTCGCATAAACCACAATGGCAGTTTATGTAAAAATATGTCTTGGAACGTTTTCTGTGATAGGTTAACAAACGAATCACTATAATGAATAACTAGTAGTGATATGAAAGGCCGATAACAAGCACGGAAGCAATCATGAACATTTGTTGACAAAGAGAAAATCTAAATAGCTCTATTTATCTGTAAGCGTATACTTAAAAAATGGCCGAAGCCAACACATCCATCGTAAAATCTTTTGTCAACGCCGATGGAAAACAAAACCGTTCCAACAGGACGGCCGAGTTGAATATACGCCTAAACAATCTGCGCACCGGTGTATGGAAAAACCCTTACGTATTAACTGTCCTTTTCATTTTACTCAGCGATGCGTATATGGCTTGTGTATATATAAGCACGTTTCGTGTGTGCCTGTAAGCATATATGCATAAGGAACCGTTGATTTGCACATTTTAAAGTCTTAAATAAACAAATAAGCAATAAAAATAATAATTGCCCTTTGAGAAAATCGTGTGCTCGGTACGGGCAGCATTTGCTGCAAAGTCCTAATCTGCCATGGACGCAAACGACAAAAGGTGGTCCCGGGATATCTGTGTGTGTCAGTCGCCAGTGTCGTTATTTCCAACGTTTAGGTCAACTCGAACAATTTCACACGGCTGTGAAATTATTAGCAATAACCCCGTACGAAGCGGCACTTGTTTTAGTAAACAGTGGCTAGACGACAGGAAGGCTGTCCTCAAAAACGGTTCCGAAGATGTTCCGATCTGCAATTTACGCCACGCGCCGCACAAAGTTGACAAGCGACCACCTGTCTACCTGAGGGAGAATGGTGGCTTCGATTCCTCAGCTGCTGCGTTCCCGTGGACAGCACAATTGCTTTCATTATGTGTTTTCTTAGGAAAGGAAATTTATTCTTTGGTGAACTTCTGTCTCGAAACAACGACTCCGGTAACTAAGAATCGACGTGAGTAGGTGCGAGTAATAGGATCTGAATGACTACGACTATGATTGAGTTCAATGAAATTTAAGAAAAATCTCTTGAGTCATTTTAGAAAACGCTGTTTGAATTGTCGTCACGTATTGAATTCTCTACGCGTAACATCTGGAGTAACTGAAATCGGCAGATCATACGTAGCCGAAGTCTCGGCTAACGGTCAATCAGTCGAAGAAAGTATTAGCAAAGCTTCAAAGGTATCCACTCCATATATGGGTAGTATATTATAAATCATAGATGCGTGGAAAGGAAGTCTTCTCCCGCCCAGAATTCACGTGCCGTGTTCCGGAGCAGTGACCGTAGAATTGCCTTTTTGTAAAACAA
Source organism: Varroa destructor (assembly GCF_002443255.2). Lineage (NCBI taxonomy): Eukaryota > Metazoa > Arthropoda > Arachnida > Mesostigmata > Varroidae > Varroa > Varroa destructor. The sequence goes on from NW_019211458.1 coordinate 1,323,653, forward strand.
TCGACATTAGACCCGCATTCCAACCGCTACAACGATCTTGGAAGACATTCTTAAGCTGTCACACGAAAATTAATTCTGCCAGAAGAAGCCTTTTCCGGCATCGTAACCCGCAACACCAAAGGGATGATGCACGTGGCGTACATGCACAAGCTCGTGATACGTTTTCGTTTCCTGAAGATTGAAATTAAGTGAATTTGCTGTTTGCTATATAGCTGCTGCTATTGCGTAACATATCACACGAACACAGCACAGCTGAATATCATATCAGCTGAACACCCAATAGTTTGGAGTCCAATTGCACTGATAGCCTTTATTTAAAGTGAGTCTTTTGGAACCGAACATATAGGTTTACTCGTACAAATGTCTGTAGTAAGTAAAGAACTACGTAGTTTTTGGTTACTAGACTTATCCTGCTATAACTACTGCCCAGAAACATATGGCTATTATTTGTAATTTAATAATGTTTCCTACTAAAACCATCCATTGCGCGGAGCCGTAGTTTGACACTTTTCTGCCTGAGGCACCCCATGTCGGTGGGGATGACCAAGATAAGTCGATGATTTCCCGCTAGCTGAATCAGCTAAACAAGTCCCCAAGCGATTTGCTTTTCCTTTTCCGCACGAGGTTGTTGCATTCCCTTAAACTGCTGCTCCAAAACGGTCCAAGCTTTTATATCCCTTGAGAGCAGAAAGGACGGATAATATAGCCTTTTACGTGAAACTGGGTCGGAGTCGTGTGACAGGCATGTGCTGCAGGCTTCGTTCGGGGCCGAGAGAATCTACCCCGCGAGAAGGGACCACCGAGAGCGCAAAACTTGAGTACACGGGCCATTTACGCTAGAAGCACCATGTCGACTCGGTCACAGCGAGTCCCGCATTATTACAGTTTCGCTCTCGTCACAGACCGAGTTCCCGAGGCAGGCATTTTCTAGCCTGTCTGCTCATCCGCGTTCCCCAACACGAAGGGAACAGCCATCATCACAAACATCAATTTGACTATAATGCCTATAAACAACGTCAGTATCACCAACTCTTTAAGAGTTGGTTGCGGAAGGAGACCCACTGGTTCAGCTGTCGCCGGGAAGATTTTTCATATTATCGTTTCATATTGTGTGTCGCGTTCTGGTGTCTACCGTTTGATTGTACATGTATGACGATCTGTCTGTATGTGTATGTGTATCTGCGTGTGTAGCCCTCGTTGTGGAAGTGAGTTTGTGCCAGAGGCATCGTGCCACAACAAATCTCGGGATAGCATCAGCTACATTTGCTTCGATGGCCGTTTCCCATGCGGCAACGAACGGCTGTAGACGCAGATAGAGTAGAATGTATTTTACAACAGACAACACTTGTCGGTCAAACAATGTTTTATATCCCAAATCTGTTCTAGAGTCATATGAGAGCTTACGGGCTCGCGTCATCGCCATATACATAGTTACTGTTCACCTCTAGTAGAATGATAGAGAAATGTCCGTCGGAACAAGTCTGCTGATACGAATGGGTATAGCGCAGGGCTGCAGTGTATGTTGCTGCTAGTCACCCTAGAGATGAGGGGTAGCACTTGAGTGAAACCGTAAAAATTTGCTTGAAAGGCCGAATAGACATCTTTGCTGTATACTGCGTTCGTTCGAAGATGCGAGTAGGAGAACCGTGAATTGGTGTCGGCACTGAAAGAGCTTAAACTAGAGAATCCTACTCGGCTCTGATCGCTTTAGTGACTGTGGGGAACTATTATAGAACTTAAAGCAAATCTTAAATAATCTACAAAAGTTCATCGATCGAATGTTTAACCCGTTGTGTCAGCCCGGCCAACCGAGCCAAATAGGCTTTTGATCTTTGGCCAAGTCCTCACTTGGAGTGTCAGATAGCTTTCGGCTCTGACGTCTCCAGGACTTCACTATCTTCGTTCCGAAAGTTGTGTGCTGAGAGAGAAAATTCAGTTTGTTGCTTTGTTTTGGTAAGGCGTGCCGCTGCTACTGACTATTTTCACTTTCGCTCAATTATTCGAAGTTATGATAAACGATAAGAACAGAAAAGCCCTCTATGGTTACTGCCGTTACTGACTTGCTTATCGTCGCTAGTGTTGAATAATTAACAGCTACTGAATAATATAGCTGCTCGAATACTAGAAATAACAAACTCCTATCTTTCACTGAGTGAAACCGCTGAACCGTTCCCTTTCTTGTGTGTATTTTCTGTGTGTTTCCATTTTTAAATCTGAAATAAATTTTTCAGGGTGTGGCAGTTGATTCGTTTCTCTTTACGTTGTGTTTCTTCTTGTTAATCTGCTGTTTACCCTAAAGGTTTGTTTAGTTGTTTTTGTGAAATTACCACTAGACTGTCCTATTATTATCGATTTTAAGTACCGTGAAGAATAATCAGGCCAGACTAAGTAAATCTTTCGAGTTTAAGACGCGATACTGTTTTTTTTTTTTTTTTTTTTTTATGGATTAAGATGCATATTGCGATTAGAGTAATAATTGCGTTACAAAATCATACGCAGAATTCAAATGAATATTCTTCAAACCACGAACCGACTATATCGGGGTCTTTAATCCACTGACGCCCAAAAATGTGAAAGCATCTTAGATACATGAACCAATTACTCCATAATAACGTAATGTTTGCTTGGCAAGGTGGGCATAGCCTTAAAGCTACAACTACCCGGTCTCAATCCCGATTGCAATACATTACTTTATCTATTAAATCATCAGTCTAAGTTCTCAGCACCAATTCATTACTCAACCACTTCAGACTGCCCTGAAAATGATTGTGTTCAATAACTCAATAATTGTATTAGCCGTTGAAGTATCGGGATTAGGCAAAAGGATTCTGACACCGACCCCGCCATCTCTCTCACCAAATTGACACGTATTTCGGACATACAAAGAAAAAATGAAGTAAGAAGATAGCTATCGATTAGGTCAGAAGGAAATTCTGTTCTCTTTTTCTATTTACATCAGGTATTTGTTTCTTTTTTCTGTCGTAGGTACCCACATTTGTAGTGCAGATCATGTCTAACCTTAATGCGTTACATGTTTTTGCTGGACACATTCGTTGATCTTTTGTATTGCTTTTCCATACTTATCTGTGATGCACTTTCCAAGCGGCAGGCCGCTCAGCTTAAACAAGGAAAGAAAAATCTAAAATATTCTTAAACTAGAGAAAAGTTTTTTAAAACATTTTGCCACGTAATAGTTGACATAAAAAACGGTAAGTTCCCCGGAAATCGATGTGGTCGCTTACACAACTTTTATTGCGTGGACAACAAAAATTTCGTCTTTTTAAGTGTTTCGTCCAGTTAGTCGTAGTTTAGCACATAATCAATCTTGCCTTCAATTGCCTTAATAATCAAGTTCATGAATTGTTCATTAACTTGCTAAGACGTTTAGCCGAACTGGCCTAAAATATCTTAGGAAAGAAAATTTCCAGAAAAAAATTCATTTAAAGCTAGCTAGAGACGTCCTTCTGCAGAAAAACCTACGCACTTTTCTGGGGTTATGCCATCATGCAGTACGTTCGAATATATCTTACAGCTCCCCAGAACAACCATATTTTGTAGAAATTTTATGAAGTTGATTGGTTTTACGGTAAGTTTATCATTTCAACATACTTCTTTTACTGTATTCATTTTCTCAACTTTCCTAACAGATCTTGCAGCTCAGTTTGCACTGATTAGTTTCATAGGATGAGAAAATCGAATGGCAGGAAACCTAGCAGAAAATTCCGAAGCCTTGAATTTCCCAGCTGCCAGTTGAGAACCCTACGCCCGGACGTACGAACTCCGATAAAAGAGGTTTTTTCATTTGTGACACCTATGCTATAAACCGAAACATCGCAAACATGGTCTCTGCAAAAATAATCACCTGTGCACGATCTTTTCTGATAACCTTTTTTTGGCTCGATATGAGATAACTCGACGATGGGTAAGCTGAAGGCCAGCTTAGTTTGACCAATGCGCGGGCAATGGCCGGTAAGTCAAGCCGGCTGCTGTCGAACGATTGCTGACCGTTTTACTTTCTACTAAAAAATCTCGATTGCCTAGGATTCTCTCGTTTTGAAATTGCAATTAAAGATGGAACGCTCGAGTAACAGGCCTCCACCAAAATACCGTCAGTACAAAATAGCATAATGTATGAGTCAACCTTCTGCTCGTTTTATGCCTCGTTCGCCATCAGAAGATGCGTAATAACGTTAATTGTTCGCTTACCAACCACTAAACACAAAGCTGCCTCCAGCGTACACTCCAATATGCCAGACAGGAGCATTTCCATTCTATAACACTTCCTTCTTAACGGCCTGCTTCCGTATTCCGGAGTACCTAAAGGATTTCTAGTTAAGCACCAAGCTCCGTATGAGCAATAGCAATTGCCCGATGCTAAATATAACGCTTCATAATAAGAGTAGGTTTGGTCGGATTACTTTTGTTAGCAAGTTTCACAGTCATAAATATAAAACGGTTTAATATCGCTGCTGACTAGTTAAAGCTAGCTACTCATATAGCATATGAATTCGGCAACTATTTTCGACATTTTCAAGTTGATTGCTCGAACTATGCAGTATAAGAATTTTGTAACTTGGAAAGAGGCGAAGTCATAAAACTTTATAGTAATAGTTCCGAATACCGCGAATCATTTGAGAATCGAATGCTTGATATAGAGTACCCCATGGGCTACTGAACTCTAATTTTAAAGGTAAACACCGAAATTTGTGTAAAAGTGACATAACAAACGAAATTATCCACGAAAACGTATAATTTTATGAAAACCAAAAGTATTCTTAAAAGAATTAGTATCATTCATCAATAAAATTATATTATAAGAAATCTCATATTATTAATATTTAGAATAAAAATATAAATAGAATAAAACATAGTAAAAACATAAATAACTTAAGTTTAAAAGTTAAGTAATTTAAGATTGCTTAGACATTCGTTTCTATAAAAGTAAATAATTGAAATAAGTAAGCTTGACAGACTAAAAATTATAATTATTTCAAGTATTTCATTAACTAAAAATGGATGAAGAGGAGTGTATCCATATAAGTTCCTTTCGCTGGTCGAAGATAAACTTATAGTAATAACAGCTCAGTTTTTTAACTTCATAATAGAATTACATAAAAATTTCTATTACCGTAACAAGCCTAAAAGGACCTGCTATTTTACTAGGTACCATTCACATTCGAATTTCCGCTATTTAGGTTTAAGTAGGATTTAGTTGCAGAGAATTATACCGTAATATATTCCTGATACAGCCAACTTTCTTATCGGAACTCGTCAAGTAGTAAGTTTTTTAGCTCAATCGCGGAGTAACATTATGGGGCGAAATCAACGCAGCGACGGTGTACAGATAATATTGATTCTTGAAAATATCAGTTGTTCGCAAGAGTTGAAGGTTACAGTTATGGAGGAGATCTTCAAAATCGCGGGAACCCAAAGGTGACAATCAGCTATTTTTATAAAGAAACCTATTTATACTTGGTAGACTCCTGTAGGTTAACCGGATGATCTTGGATCTTATCTGTAAACAAAGGCGTCTGGCAGTGTCGTAGCGCGTTTAGTCAGTTGGCTTTATCGGTATATTGTCAATTTGAAAAATCTATACGTACGATTCTCTGTCATAGTAAAAACAGTGGTTTTCGCATTATCATACATATTTCTGAGAGATATCTGTTTTGCTTCGTTTAGCCGAGTTCCGGCATTTACAGGTCCTATCTTATGGTGTTATGGAACAAATGCTCCCTCCGTTTGCTGTTACTTCTGTGTGTGTCATAAGTGATAAAGGACACATCGCAGTATCATTGCTTTTGATCTATAATATCTTACTTAACTATTATAATGTGTATCACGTCAAGAACTACCAAGTTTACAGTGCCTACCATAATTACATCTCGTGCAATCGTCTAAACAGGAAAGCCTCAAATGGGCATGATGGTAATCAAGCCGGCAAAAGTTGCTTCAGGCTACGATACACGGCACGTATAATTGCTTGAGAAAAATAAAGTACGACTTTCAAACGGTCATTGAATAGCTGATAGCAGGTTCTTAGCCTGCAAGTGCTCGATCGAATTAGAATCTTTAAACCATATCTGCAGCCACAGATAATTTGGTTTCTTGTGTTATTTTATTGATCCAGGGGCCACTTACGAAACAGTTGTCTGGGAAGCATTCATTTATATACGCTTCCCGCCTGTTTTCCATAGTGTTTACTTCTAGCCACTAAAGACTGTCACTTTCATGTCCCGATTCGAAGCCTTAGGCAACAATATCAGCCTGGGAAGATTAGACCTAAACGTATCCACAAATCCTGAAGCGCAATGATAGGGGGCTTACAGTAAACACTTCTTGTGCTGTTGTGTGTTGTTATTACTGCTGAATAATACCGAACACGACTAAGTATAACAAATAGCGAGAAAAAACTTACCCTACAACATCAATAAAAAAATTGCAGGAATCAAGTAATTCATTATTTTAGGCTTCTTAACTTTACTTAGCAGTGTACGATTTCTACACATTTGTGCGAGTCGATGTCTCATAAATATTAATTATAATAGTTATACAATACTTAGGCCAACTTATTATAGTTACGGTTGAGTATTCACTGCATTGTGTTATTTAGCTATATGTATTGAAATGGCTTAACTAGTATGTGATTTTGTCGGCACGTATGCGTCTGTGGTAATTCTCTTGTTCATGGACGATCTTGTTTTTTTGCAAGAATGAATAAAGAAACTACACGTAAACTTTTATGCGAAAAAGGCTATGCTCACTATAACACAAATTCTTAGCTGGAAATAGACGTATATACAAAAAAAAACATCAAGTTAGCATTTAAATGGTGCCACCGTCGTTACTGTTTAAATGTTTGACTTCTGTTATTTTTTCAAATTTGTTTATATTTAATTGGATTGCAAGAATCAAGAAGAAGAACTTGCTATTTCTTTCTCTTTCGTTATTATGTCTGTTACTCACGTGCATATCTGTATTCCCGTGAGTAACAGGAACACTAGTAGGATTAGGTCACAATACTTACTAGCTGTATCTTCTCTCTTTCTATGATCGGGAAGCTTTTGATTTTATTATCAGCAAGCAGAATAGATTTACAGGCATGGTTTACCAAGTTGCACAAAAATATGTTCAGTGAAAATCGGATCCGTTGCAGATATTACGGATTTACGTCAGAGATAAGCTCTTTGAAGAATTCTCTTGAGTCTTTTGTATTATACTAGAAACTATGGCAATGCTGTTTGTCTATCAAAAAAATTCTCACGCTACTGTTGATATGTTTATTTTGCAGTTCGACCAAAGAATATACATTAGCATCATTAACATTCAACGTTCGTTGTTTTTTCTCCATTTAAGCATGCACGTACATGGCTCACGTAATCGAAAGACTCTAGATAGTGATGCAGTGGGACTTGTACCAACGAAATTGAAACGGCCAACGTCAGCCAGATAAGCTATTACCGTTATTTGACATTTGAGGTTGACATCGTCCAAGCAGAAACGAGATATTACTCTAGCGCCGAGTGTAGAAAGATAAATGAGAATTGAATACAAAAAGGACCACTCTAGGACAGGTGCGCACCTGACAAAAGCGGACTCCAACAAAGCCGTACTGTTCCAACCAGCGCCGTTTATTTACATGAACGCCAATGGCGGAATGGAAAAGTGTTACTACCAGGCAATATTAGCGTATCTATAGCTAAATGAAATAATTTGTAAAATAAACTGTACAATTTCATCATATAAGTATTTTTCATTCTGTTATTACCTGTTACCATCCGTTCCTTGTTGGCGTGGTATATACGTTAAGCGACACTGAGGACCGTTACAGGTTGGAATGAGAGCGATGTTTTTGTCTCGTGTTTTCTATTGTAATTACATTATTTCGATATTAATTATCTACAAAATTTGGCTCAGAGACAAATAATTCAGAGGATCCAAATTGGGGTTACACGCGCTAATGTCGTAAAATATATATTACAGTTTCGAACGACCCATTATAACCGAACATATTTATCATGCTCATAAAGTTGTAAATAATAAAAAAAAAAAAGAAAAACGGACGATACAGAATATAAAGCGTTCAATTCAGGTCTGTGAGGGACGATACTTTCATTTGTCTCCGTACAAAGCATAGTTTTTGCGATCAAAGGAGTCTGATGTGTCTAGCACTAATTCTAACAAAATTGTAACCTAACAGAACCCTAATAAGTTAACTATGATTTGCGCGAAAACGATCTACCTTAATATTAAAGTTTTCTCAAGTATAGCCAATGCTTCGAAGCAATCATCACATCTAGGCACCGGCGATTTTAAATTGGGAAAATGGCGATACTGATGAAAAAACAACAATGATCTTGTTACAACCGTTGATCATGAACTTCGTTGAAAAATTGAGCCTCAGCTTCCGCCTTGCCCTCCAACGGCATTTTCACTTCAGATATATTCTGAATCATTATAAATGTATCTAGTACAATACAGATCATTTGAAAACAATCTAAAATCTGCTACGAAGTGCATCTTCAATATGCGGTGTTGCTGCTGCTTCGTGTCCTAGCGTAGCCTATAGCCGTGGGTGTCTAGCTATTCTGGCAAGGCCGATCGATCGTTATTGTGCACAGCCTTAAGCATCAACTGTGGTACTGTTCATTGACCCTGGTACACTATTGAATCGTGAATATCCCTAAAATGTGGCAACTGAGTAATGGAAATGACATAATCCAAATTAAATCGACGCGAAGAGAGCAAGCCGAAAACATCTGCTATTGTGAACACTCGAATGCTTTTGCTTCATTATGCAATAATGTCCTTGGGTCAAACATACAGCAGTTGCTGGCGTTTCTAAGCGACACCGATTTCGGCTAATTCTCTGGAAAGCTGAGCATCAATGGATAACTATAGATGTACACAAATGATGGGCTTACGGGCCTGCAGTATCGGCAGGTTGATTTTCACCGCTTGCTTGGTCCTTCTGGCCACGCTTATAGGTTTATTTGTCGATACCATTACTGATAGAGTCGAGCGCTCGAACAGCGCTAAACGGCTGTGCACGACCATGAGAGCTTGGACCGATCACCGGTACCAGATTTGGCGCTAAATTTAAAAGCTTCGGCGCTTTTGTTTGGATCTAGTTGGACTATCAGCCATTCCATCGGCTGTTTCGTGAGTCGTTGGTTAGTTCATGTTAGCAGCTGCAGACAGACAGTGTGGTGCACGGAACGCTGAAGATAACGTATGAATGATTGACATTCGCCATCCGGAACCGGGCTGGGTTTTTCTAGTCCAAGTCAAGTGTTCGCGGAAAAGCCATTAGGTCACGTACTGCCACGCGTCTGCAAAAAAAATCTCAGTTACTCACTACTGAAATGAAAACAGGTACCCTCAGGTACCCAGGTAGGTTAGTGGGCAAGGGTCTTAAAAGTGGTCAAAAGCTAAAAAATTAAGCAAAAACCTTTCATAAAAACGATAATGCTTTAAAAAAGCAGATTTAAAAGCTCTTTATACCAAAAAAGTATCAGTTCAAGAAACTATTTATATTTGTCTGGTCAAAGACGGTGTGCTGATTTTCGTCAATGATGGATACAGATATTTAGTACCATGGGACTGGGTTACATGTTAGAATGCAAACAGTGTTTTCCGAAAGTATATCACCTTGTGGCTTTTTCAGCATAACCTTCTTGGACTGCGGGCATTTAGCTAAAGAAGAGCAGAGCTTCCTTGTAACGTATTTCAATGAAGAAGCTAGTTAAAAGTACTGTTAATCTAGATCGACCGCTATCAGCAAGTTCTGCCGAAGTACATGATACAAATTTTGATTTTATTTCAATAGAGATAGCTATTTTCCTTAAAGTCCAATATGCAAGACAGATATCTACAAACGATAGTGGATCTGATTTAGACAACCCCTGTCCTACTAGGGTTATAAGATGGTGTACTTTCTGTGTATAGTTAAACCATTCTAAAGTCGAATAAAGAAAGAGGAAAAACAGTTCGAAAATCGACCACTTCACTGCCAACAAACCCACTCCTGCTCAACCAACAGCCAGCAAAATTATCTGAAAAAAGTGTGAAGCAAACAATAAAAATACTTAGAAAAAGTTTTCTTTCGCGCAATGCGCCAACTTTGGCTATTAAATATTTACCAACTTTCATTGGTAAAAGCGCATCTTCAAATCAGGTTGCACTCGAAATATCTTGACCCGTTGGACTGACATTATATATATATATACACACACATATACATATATATATATATATATACACACACATATACATATATATATATATATATATATAACATGAGAATTGGGTTTTCGAGACAATGTTGAGCTGTACTTGGGCTTTGTTAGTGGGCAACTTTATTGACAAACCCAAAATACAGCTCAGTATTGTATCGAATACTCTATTCTCACTAAAAAAAAAAGCGTGATAACGGTTTAAGGCAACGTTTTTTTTTTTTTTGAAAAAAAACATTGTCGTAAACTGTTAGCTTTTGAATCACTTGTCAGAATTTGATCGACGGTTATATGTAGAGAGAGACATGGTCAAGATATGGCAAGCACTGGCCCTCTCTAATGGGCCACTTACCTTCATTGAAGATGCACTTCACAGCTGGTTGCGGCAGTTGTGGACAGGTAGTCCATTCCGGTTGAGCAAGTAACGGGATGTTGTTCTTGGCTGTTTTCTCATCTGCGCCTATGTCATTTGCTGCTAAAAAGCTCTACGCCCTGAAGGTCTGCCACATGCAGGGCCTAAAGCTATCGCCGTCCTTAGAGCCTCTCTTGCATATTCTTCGTAGCGTCAACACCCTTACCGCTTTTGATCAGTTCATCGATGTTGATCTTGGGCTTTTTCGGAGTCTTCGAGCCTCGTCGATTTCCTACGATTCACATTCGTAATAAATTAGTAATAGTTATATATAAAGTTCTATATAAAAGAACAATTCGAAGTAACGTGGATATGCACGTTAGGCATTTCCGGCTGTCTAACAGTTTTCAAACCTCATCCGGACGTTCACGATGAATCCCCTCTTTCTGGTCAACTATATTTGGTGACGCATACTTTTCGCTAAATTCAAAACCGTTTAATAATAACAACCACCAAATAAAAAATAGAAAAGCTGTATGGATGCCACAGGAGGCAGATAACAAGAATACTTAAACGTAAATCGCACTACCTGAAATTGATTTTTTCCGGTCTTCCTGTTTTGTGCTTGTCTTAGTAGCTGAAGGAGTGACTATAGCGGCCCCTGTCTCCTTATTATTGGAATCACCAGGAAAGAGAGCGTCGTCCTCTTCATCGATATCCTCTTCAATTATTTCTTCTGCCAGCATCGATGGGTCAAAGCCTGAAATCGACATTCGTGTTAAATAAATTCAAATGTGTGGGCCTTTATAAGTACGCTTACAGAACTAAAGAGCCGGTATTCCGTTCTGCGAGATGTTCAAGCCAGCTGTCGGCTAATAGCGGTCACGATCATGGAAATTCATCACAAAAAAAAATTAGGTAAAGTTTCGTACTCGAACGACGTCGTTTCATTTTCGGATTCAGAGCTTAAATGAGCAAAATCGACAACAAAGCCCGTGGATTCAAGCTTGCAAGCTCTTACCGATTGTCGTTCCCAGTTGCATTTTAGCTTTCTGGAAGATAACGGATAGCTTTTCCTGTACAACGTTAATACACATTGACGTAAGCGCGAGGCCGAACAACAGATAGATAAAAGTAGCCATCATGAAGATTGGATGTTCCGGAACCAAGTCACCAAAGCCTGTGTTAATAGAAATGAATGAATTAATTTATTTAGCACGTATTGCAATGAACCACTAAGCGCCCCGCAAAAGAGATTTGTTTATTGTTGTTCCAAATACTCAAACGACCGGAAAAGTGACCCTTTCGTTTAACACATTTCTTCAAGGAGCTCCAATCGACGGAAAACTAGAGTCTTTAGAGATAATGAAACGAAAGGCCCTTACGAGCCACGAAGTGAATTGCAGAAAAAATTTTTCAACTGAGTGCTTCTATTGAAGTCAGCAGCAGTGAAGCCAGAGGCCTGCCGAAAGACCCACACGTATTCCCACTCATATATATATATACAAGGAATTTGTTCATCTCTTTTAGCTATGAGTTTGATTAAATCCAATTTATAATATTCATTAAATCCAGTTCTTTTTTATTGAGCCCCTGTTCACACAGGCTAAAATAGTTGTAACTGCTTTATTGCTGCTATACATATTCGCGGACTCCATATAGACCTTTAGGAGCACGCTAACAGAAATGCGGCATTTCTTTTTAAACAAAATACACACGTTTTTTTCTGAGTAAAATTAGCTATCAATCAGAATTTTCCGTTTTATTTATCGCGTCTATAGCGTGCCGGATCTAAATTGTCATTAGTCATCTCTAAAGCTTCTTAAGTCTGCTACGTACGCTGCCCAATCAAATTTCTAATTATCCGGCCATTACGTCTGTTCCGTAAATGAAAAGCGAATCCTATAGCGGATGAATTTTTCACAGTCACTATAGGACCTCCAGCTACAACTTGAGACTAATGTCCTGAAAGGTATATTTTCTTCAGTTCTTAAACATATTTTGTTGATTCTGTTTCTAATTGAATGTTTCAAACTTTACATTTGGCGCTACTGTTCTTATGGTTTATTTCAAGCCGCTGGCTTCTAATACGAAACAAGGTATGTCTACACCGGATTTCGAAACTTGGATAACCTCTCGTTGACAAACACGCTGACTCATCATAGAAATGATTACTAATTCATTCAATCGTACGCTATTATGGAAACTACCCTTTGTGATATCTGTATTCTGCAAGATCGCATGGTAGGACTGTCATCGGTCTTTATCTGTGATAAATCCTAATTTCCGATATCTCAAGAGCTAGAGCCTTTGGTACAGATGCCGTGTACAAGTTCCCCGGCTGAAATTGACAAATAAAGATGTACCCGTGGACCGCAAAACAAAAATGGCGCTACAATATGAGTAGTTAATATGAGCCATTAAGATTTATACCGTTGATAACAAATGCTACCCTAATCGAACTACTATGAACCGTCACACTTGTTCCTTTATTAGCCATTAGCTCGACCAGTAACTGAGTAAAAATTCCTGTAATATTTCACGACACGTACATCTCGACTTATTTGCACAAATCTACATTGTTTAATAATTTATTATTTAATCATATAATTTAAATCTATAGGGCTCCAAATACAGGGTAAATCAACATTTGTCTTGATACGCAAATATGCTTTAAGCGTGCCCACGTAAAGTTTTAATTATATCAAAACATCACGTACCATTTTCGGCATTGTCCGTGTACAATAGCACACGCCTTTAAATACTATAGGTGCCCCTGCGGGCAACACAATCAAGTACGCTTTGTCCCATTCAACGAAAATAAGTTGTTGAATATAAAAATAAGATATTAACCTGGGCTACGGTCTTAGTTTTAGAGTAAAGGTGAGGGACCGGTCGGTCCCAAGGGAAATTCCAACGTCGTCCAAACACTAACGTTTGACCCTGTTTCGCTGAGTCTGAGATCCTTCGAGATATTTACGATGTGGTTCCGACGAAGACCGTACGGTCGTCGGAGGCCTTCGTAAATCAACATATCGAATACCCGCCAACTATCGATGAAATGAAGTATGGCAGAACGAGGGATTTATGTCAACACAAGCTGCTGGAAGATTTTCAATCACTGATCAAAGGCTTTGCACGTACCAGATTGACTGCTTTATTACTCAGTGCCTTATCGCACAGCTATACGCATAATGTAACGGAGTGCAACTTGCTACAAGAGGTGGGCAACTTGTTTAGATGACTTGTGACAGACCCGTTTACCTCCATCTTGAATGAATCATGATTTGTGTCCACCGTATAGCACTACGAACAGGCAAATTTCCGTTATACTCAAGTTGGATCTATGGTCCACTGGCAAACGGTTCAGGTAGCGTGACTGAGAAAGTCCACGGCTGAAGTCGTTAACCGTATCATAGACTTATTTTTTACAGTTACAGAAAAGCCTATGAAGCCTTTCAATTTAACATCCTCTGTTGGCCTGCACTGCTGCTATTCTTGCAAGAAAATAATGCAATCGACATTGAGAAAGAAATAATCATAGCACTAAACGTTATGATTGAACGTTTTCATTTCAGTCATATATAGTCAAAAGCTTGGCAGAGCACTTTTGAGAAATGCCTGATTTTTTGCATAAAGTAAAATTAATTTGCCATTTGATTTAGCTGTGTACTTTGTCAGATAAGGTAATGACGCCTTCCTTTGAGCGGAACTCTTTAACATATGAAAACGCACTCCCGTGAAGCCATATTTCTTTTAGCACCCCATTGAGTGATCGGGATTTGCCACGTTTACGGATATGAGCAATTTCTAAGACAGAGCTCAATAGTGGCAGAATATCTGCTATTATGAGCCCTGTCTAACATAATCTTTTAAGGCAACACGACTCCAGTACAATTCGCAGTATCTCGCCTGGGACAGAGACCTCATTATCCAATAGTTGTACCATTGCCAAGAACGATTTCCTCTGTTAGCGGCATATTGAGATATTGGAAATAATACTTTCCATGGATGCGCGTCCTAATATATTATTTGGACTTCCTAATAAAATGTAGTGACACGCCAGATTAAAGGCTTTGCAAAAGGAAAAAGTTGCAGCAAATCATGCATTATTGAATATACTGTTGATATGACATCTAGGTTCCTGGAATACATCTGAATATACTGCGTTACTGACATAACGCCCAGAAGAAGTATTTGTGCAACGCGTTTTTCCAACATTTTTTTCCTAGAATAACGGCTGAGGCACAGGTGGGGAGTGAGGGACTTAAGGGAAAGGTAGTTCATGGTTTTATGGTCAGGTACCAGGAGGTGAATTAGCAAAATCTGCTTTAGTCGGTGTAGTACGATTCGTCATAAAGATTGGACACTAGTTTAGTTGGCAATGCTGATAAATTACTTACCGACAGTGGACATTGAGATGAAAACGAAGTAGAAAGAATCGGTGAAGTCCCAAGGTTCCCAGACAGTGAACAAGATGGCACCAGCTGTCATGTAGAGGGACAAAATCATAAGAGCGATCGATACGGGAAGGTTGAATTCATCGTCAACCTCGGCCGCAAAATCTTCGCCAATCTGAATCATTAACAAATGTGTCCTATGAGCTATAAGCAAGTAGAGCTTATTGATAAATATTTTATACAATCTGACACTCTAGATTGACGGCATTCTATGAAAATAAATCATTATTTTGGCGGCTGAGGATTACTTCTATGGTGCTAGTAGTTTGTGAACTACTAAAGAACTACTACGTTAAAAATTTAATTTTTAACTGAATCTACGTAATGTAATGTATAGAAAATAGTCGAGTTATAATTATGAGCAGTGGCTAGTAGGCCAAATCGATGCAAGCGCCCCCCAATCTCTGCTAGTCGGCCGGGCTTCTTCCATTGTCTACTGGTACTATAATATATATATATATATATATATATATATATATATATTTTTTTTTTTTCTTTAAAGTATCATGTTTTTGAATTAAAAAAAAATAAGGTAAGATCCCGAACGCATGTATAGGCTGTTATTTCAGCTGTTTAAACATGATAGTTTTTTTGGTGTGATGATGTGGTTTGGCTCATGTTGTAAAATTGGAAGCGTACCTCAGATTGGCCGGCCTCTGTGTCAGCTTTACGAGACTCGACATCGGTATTTATCCCATCCTCACCGCCATCCGCCTGTTTCGCTTTTGGTTTCATATAGGCTGGATACGGAACGTATGTCATTTTATCGTTTACCTTCTGCCAGACGAAGGCAACATACTGCAAATATAGAAGAATTAAAAAATTATAAATAAAAGAATCAAACTCTACGATTGGGGTTTTACGCCAGCTTGTATAAGGTAGGGATGTCAACAATAGGCTACTACAGCCAGAGTCCTAACAAAGCGCGTGAGGTCAACGATGTCCGAAACATGTTCCTCACGTCGTTTTGCTAGTGAAAATATCATCAAGTTCTCTCATAAATAGCACTCTGATAGTTTTGAGAGCAAAGAATTTTCGCAAAATATCAAACTCATATTGGAATACATAACAAAATAATAGAAAAAGATGGAATTTAATAGTAGTTGATGTGGAGAATTTTGAAGCCATCGTGAATAGAGGCATGGCGTCTAGCCAGCCATGTTTGCACAACATCAGCGAACCAATCCAATTCAGCTGGAGCCCAGCAACGTGTTCGAAGTTCCCTAGGTGGTTGTGTCCTGTTTTACTGATAGGCTCTGAAAATTGAATCCAACTGGTGCAGCATGTGTGTTCCTATGGTTCTGAATCAAAAGATGACTTTTATCGGACTTTAACAAAGACACTCTGAGGAGGAGCTGTGAGCTTGCTTTTTATCATGACGTCACGGGAATTAGAGTATAGTTGTCCAGCACGGTACACGTGGTATAACAACAGCATCAGTCCGTGGTGGTTGGTAGCGCATAAGGATTTAGTCTCTTTCGATAAATAGATACTCCTTATTCTCTTGGAATAGCTTAGGTAAATCAACTCAATGATGTTAGGTGATTTAACATTTTTTTTTTATTTTACTGGTGGCAAGGCCATTTTGCCGACAACTCTTCACGTGCGAAATTACATTGACTTGTGTGTGCATCCATCCCCCTTTTCGTATGGAGGTTGGAATCCCGATCATCTCAAATGCACGGAGCACGATTTTTGCTAACGTCGAGGACAAAGGTCATCAACTAATTTTTCATGTGTAAGTAAGCAGAAGTATTAAAAATGCATTATCAAATTACAAAATCGTTAAATTCACAAAACTTGAATTGAAGTTACCTTAGAAACTTCTGAAAATGTAAAGAGGTTTTAACAATTAATTATAGAAAGGGTTCCATCGTGGATTGAAGACATGCTATAATATCCGACGGATATACCGATAATCGGGATGCAGGTAGTCGCTATTACGTACTACCACTGTTTTCTGTCACTAACTGAAAAGGTCTGAAATGTAAAGACAGGTATAAGCGATGTAAATATCCGCTGGAAGGTAAAAACTGGATCCTTTTATATCTGGTGGAATTAGCATGGAGCAAGGGATTGTTCATGGGCATGAAGGTTATCATTGCTATAGTATTAGTACATTTGTTTTGCAATCTATAAAACTTAGAAACCCTCAGGTTAACCTAGATGTTTAGTATTTCTTCTTCCTACAAGCATTAAAAACCAAATTTGTTCTAGATTTTCATAAATTATGTACTTTACCAAGACAATCCTAGTAAGGTGAAAATAGGCTAAAAGCTGTTCTGCTACGGTTGAAAATAATACTCAACAAATCTTAACCTGATGAAAACACATTGAGATATTACGCAAAAAACACTGCACTGTACTGCAAATCCCTACCTGAACGGGACCATTTCTTTTGCGGTCTTTTCTCGTACACGTCCCAGTCCGATAAAAGTGCTTAGTAAGGAAGAAAAACCACTTAATCCAGCGGGTAAATAGCTTGCCAAGATCTGCCAGCACCATGAGCAATAATGGTATGCCGACAATTCCGTAAAAAATTGTGGCAATCTTGCCCGTCGTTGTTGACGGACTTATATTTCCGTAACCTGTAAACGAACAGTAAATTTAGCATGGTCAAGTGAGTCTCTGCCCTATCAGCCTCAATTGGCTTAGAAACTCAATTAGCTATCTCGAAAATAGTACAATAATAAATAATATATGTTTATTTATGTTTAATTAAACATGCTATATCTAGGGTCTGAAAAACTGGTGGACGATGCCTCTTTTTATCTATAATTTGCTTGAAGGGATGAAACAGGATACTTATGTGATCAAAATACATTCTATGAATAACAAGAATTCCGTGTAGAATACATATAAATATTATACGATCCGTTTCTAGTACTCTACTTAAACAAATCCAGGTATCTCAATTGAATTTTTCGAATTTATTCCAAGTGCCAGTTTTGACGGGTATGTTTATCCAATACAACTATCATTTGGCGTAATTATATCTTTAATTCAGAGCGTAAACATTCACTAGTAATTTCCAAAATAGTTGTTTCTTAAGCCGTAAATAATTTTCTAATAATGACGTGCGTTAAAAGATGTTGGTAGTTTGTAGTAAAGTGTTGTTCAACGAAATTAAAATTTGGACTGATAACAGGTCACAGGTCTTAAAAGTGCGACTTCTTAAAGCGGCCCATAATTACCGAAGTCGCAAAAAGTCCTCAGAAAAATCAACCGTTGGCTCCTACCTGGACGACTGAAGCACCAGTTAACATTCAGCTTTCGAAAATGGCCGTTAATTTTTATGTAAACAATCGAGGTGCATCAGAAGAGGTTTTCTTGATCGGTTTGTTTTTCTTCTAATTTTCTAAAAACCACATAAAAACTCATAATAACGTCGACTGTCGAAATCGTTACGATCATTGGGAGCTTGTCTCGCGTGAACACCTAGGATAACAGCTGACCTTCAATCAAGTTCCGAAAACGAAAGATTCCTTGTTTGCTATCTGATTTCAGAGGAGGCTGTTCCTTTTCCTGACGCCGATGTTGGTAAATAAACGCATGCATGCTATGACAAACTGCTTACCTGAACGTAAATGCTCTTTGTTGAGATGCCAATGCTCAAAAATTATCTACGGATACACCTTTTTTTCTATTTTTCTCGATTCTTTAATACTTTTATTTTGGAGTATGCTAACAAGACAGGTTCGCTAGCTTCTTATGTCAATAGTTGTTACACCTGACGCTGAGATGGATTGAATCCCTTACTATAGAATTCAAAAAATCGTCTCACCAAAGCACCACTCACAACAGGCAGCATCTGATATGCGAAATAAATGAATTATAAACAACCAAATATATTAGAAAAAGTCGAGTCGTTTATAACTAGCGTGATTATGCCCTTTCTTCAGAAAGTTTTTTTCTTGCCACGTGAACAGTACGCTAAAGTCGTTTGTTCACGAGAATATTTTAAATGTTTACCTAAATTATTTGAGAATATCCGCGCTCAGTGGTCTAATGTTAATAAATCTACGCGATTTTACGTTTCCACGTCGCTGTTTTTAGAACAGTATAATCTAAATCAGAGTGCTTTAAACAGATATTAAATTTCTTCGAACTGTCACGCTCATCGCGATAATTTGGCGCGAGACAGGAGAGATACCTCAGAGACAGGAGAGATACCTCAGAGGCAGGAGAGATACCCCAGAGACAGGAGACGATCACCATGTAGAAAACAACCACACGAGAATTATTGTTTATCATTTCGATGTGTCAACTAAGAACAAAAAAGCCAAAAAAGAAATCCTACTAATATCAAACGTCCTATATGAATAGTGGGGGTTTCAGAGTTTAGAAAGGATACGTACGTCTTACGTGCCCTCAAACGTAAATAGTAAATCCAAATTTCGTCTACGCTAGCGATGATTTCCTACGGATGTTGCTTATTAACAATGTTATTATAATATTGATAATAGCAGGAAAGGGATCCCTACACAGCGTATTTGTTTAGCTTTAGCCGAGGTCTAAAATTAATTAAATATCTTTTTAAAGGCTATATTCTGTGTGAGATGAATGCAGTTCACTAGAACTGATATGACGATCCTGTGTGACGTTTCTTTGACACAGATTAGGGAGAGATCGATTAGAGGGAGAAGGGGTGCCGCATGCGGCCCCATCAAGCAAATATCCATTTTGGGTCAACGTGTCACTAATTAAGCGGCCGCACTAGATTTGATTAGTACAGACTTAAAGCATAAAACCCAGAACAGTGGGCAAGGAGAAAAGTTGTTCCTGTTCTATAATTTCTGATATTAGAATTATTCGATATCTGTTTTGACTGCGCTAATGTGCAGAAAGACTTTCACGTAATCTTGCATACACATCCCCTTTTATGTGATCTAGTCACATTCCGGCTCTACAAACAAGTTTACAGAATGGTGAAGTTCTGCAAGCAAAACTTAGTTGCCATCGAAGAGCAAAAATTAGTTAAAATGAAGCGTAATTAAACTTGCCTCTCAAGCATGTATCACTTCCTGGGCAAATAGTCTTGTCTAGAGGTACAATTCACGAAAAACATTATCGCTCTGTTTGGAACTGCTCTTTCGAGAATCTTTCATCCTATCGTTCGGGTTAGAACAAAGTGGCCCAAACTTTTATAATATTCCACATCAATTCTACTCTAACTTGAGCATCACTAAGAAACCAGGACACCGACATTACCAGGGTCAAGTAAGAAAGCTACTATGTGAAACAAGACAAATAACCAAGCAATGCAGCAGACTCGATTGAATAGTATACTCCCCCACAGGAATCTCGAATTTTCGAAGAGGAACCGTGGGCAAGTCATGGTACCGCTTGTTAAATGTATAGTCAGTTAATTAAGAGGTTTTTATAACAGCCTTTCAAAAATGGATGTGAATGCCTACCACGGCTGACGGAAACGCAATATAATCTTCATTTAAAAATAAATCTTAGAGAGCACAATTGTCAGAAGGGATCTTTCTGGCTCACAGTAAGAGAGGAACGCCTAAAGTTAAGAAGACTCTGAGGGTAACTGCAATTCTCGCTCATAGAACGGCCAGCCGCATCCTTTACTTCTTCAAGCCGCTTTTTGGACGGTTTCTGTTTGACCTTTTTTCTTGGCTGTTTTCCTAACTAGGCTTGTTTAGTGGACTGACCTTGTTTCCTTTTGTATGTCTTTTCCACTAGTGTGCGATAGGATAAATTTCCGTAGATAGAGTGGGGAGGGTACAGAAATTCTTTCTTATTTTGCATATATTTTCCAATCACACAAGCGAAGGCTGAGAAATACTCCGTATTTATTGTCGTAACGTGTACCATTCCCACGGGTGCCGAATGCCATGTAAGCCACCATAAGAATATTGCTAAGAAATGACATTTAAGAGGTGAACGCGCATATGGAGGATACATTCGAGCTTATAGTTCCGTTCTAGTATGTACCCTCAGATGTATAACAGTTGAAAAAGGACTCAGAAATTTCAATACTGGAACACATAGGCAGTCCTGACTGACTTTCACAGTTATCCAGTCCGCAAGCCGACCCGCTCTAAAGTCGTCCAGTCACAACGGCCAGCTACGTCCCTCAATAGCTTTTTCTGTAAACGTTTTGCTCGGCTTCCTACCGCTCCCTGCAGCAGTTGTTTTATTCATAATCAATATATCTATTGCTTGCTTTGAACACGTTTAGTAGCAATAATAGCATCGGATTTGTTTCGACTATAAAATAGATGTCCCTTGATAAGTAAACTGGCGCAACAGGCTACAGTATTAACCTCTCGAAATCCTGAGTCCTGTAAATGAGAAGGGTATGTAAGCTATATAGATAGGCTACCTATAACAACAGTACTGTATCATACAGAGCTCAAATTCAAATAAAGTTCCGGCAGAATTAGTCATCATTCCAATAGAATGGTAATATTCAGCTGTTCAGCATTGAGCAGTACGTCATACAACCGAAACCGGGTAAAGCTGTCTGCGGTTGCACGCATCTCGCTGCGGCAGTATAGTTTATTTTTAGAAATCATTCGTGATTGGTTTATGCCGCCTACTCAAATGTTTATTATATATATATAACTAATTATGCGGTTACGTTCAACGTATGATGCTAACATCTCAAAACCAATGCTCGCGGTTGGAAAGCCCACCCAGCGAAGTTAATGCCCCGCCACTCTGCTTGGTACCTGACCTATATTCCACCACATCTGGTACAGACGCCTGGGGCGTCTGACATATAAATACTCACTGTACCACATATGCTGTGGTGGAACCGATACACTGCAAAACGCGTAACTATGTGTCGGTCATTTTTATTCGCTTTGCCCTGGGTTCTATGTGTAGGAATAATGGGGGCGGCCCAGATCCTTCGGTACCGAAACTAGAGTAGTAAACATCTGTTTTAGTCTCTGGACAGTCATACAATGTCATCTTTATACAGCCGGGTACTTTTTGTAACGGAGCCCTACAGAGCGCTTTAAAAAAGAACAGTTTATTTCATATTTGAATAGAGATATACGGCAATATATCCGCATGTGCCAATCTATTGAACTAACTTGCTAACTTACAATGTAACTGCGTCGGCAACTTTAGGCAGTAAAAAGAGTGTCGTGCAAATTCAAGTTTTGTCATGCTCAGCTATCGTAGATGGAACCGGTTGACATTAACATTAGTGAGAATTTATAAAATGTGCATTACATTTGCCTAGCTTTGTTTATCCATAAGCCAGTTTACCCCAAAATACCCCCAATTTACCAATTACCTAATTTACATATAGACGCGATTTAGACATTTAATTTTAGCAACGATGTCTGAAGGCTCTTCTGAAGGCCAAAGAGGTATAAAGTATATATCTAAATATATTCTATAACATAATAAGAAGTATATTCTATTAACATAGTTACTCAACAGTTAGTCCTAAATTTGTCCGTCGCTTGAGTTAGTCATCCTAAGGATACAGCACTGAAAATTACCTCGTCGTACAAATAAACAATGCTTCAATAATAACACACATTATATATAATAATACGTATGATATTTATTCACGCCAGATACTATGCTGTTTCAGTTTCAAGTGTCATTATAATGAACACGGGTTAGTTCAATAAATTCTGCACATCATTAATATCTTGTTTCGCAAAAATCAATGTTTAGACAATGTAGCTCTTTTTAGTCGGATTCAGGATTAACTATTTTATTTTTTTGTTTCATTATTACGTTGTTAGTTTTAAAAAAAGATCCCAGATTACCCTAAATAGCTTTGCGACTACAGATTGCTGATATAAATCAATATTATTACTATTCTCTTTTAATGAAGTTTCAAAACGGGCCAAAGGCTGTGCTCGATCGAAATGACCTAGCCAGGCCGGTCCTACTCCGACTAAACTTTGTCCTTAAAACTGGTACTAACGCCCGAAAAAATGTTTAACATTAATATGATACGGAATTTACACGGGATGCTCCATTTTGTTTGTCTCAGTTAACTCATAAACCAAAGGTAATAACCATGATTCATTCCGCGTCATGATATTATCGTATGTTCTTGGGTTTTTATGAAAGCACACTAATAATTTAAATATTGCATACGATTATTTTCCTGTCTTTGAAACGCTTGTCGCCACGCTTCGCGTAACAAGCTTCAAACGAAATATCAGCACTCAAAGGATTCAGCCTTTTGGAAAAAACGTCTAACAGACCGATGTGTTAGAATTTGCTAATCGGATACGGAGTTTATGGACATGAGAAGCATTGATTGGCAATACCAAATGCACACACAATACGACGACGATGATTATGAGGATCCTGAATAAATAAAGAAAAAAAAAAAACACTGTTTGCTGGAAAGGCAGTTTTATAATAATCCGTTATTAACAGAAAAACACTTAGTGTTTTTGTGAGTCGA
The DNA here is from genome assembly GCF_002443255.2 of Varroa destructor. Classification (NCBI taxonomy): domain Eukaryota; kingdom Metazoa; phylum Arthropoda; class Arachnida; order Mesostigmata; family Varroidae; genus Varroa; species Varroa destructor. The sequence goes on from NW_019211458.1 coordinate 1,347,107, forward strand.
ACACACAAATGCCCGACACCGATCGTTAAGGTTACGTTCCGTCTTTTCCGTTTAGTGAGACTATAAAGGTCTGGATACCGTGTTTCCTTGCCTACTGTCTAAGTTACTGGCTAGCGAATTTAGCCGTTCTTTACGCCCCCTTTGTCGTTCTTCTACATAGTAAAGTGATCACTTAGGTAAGTTAGTTGATAGAAGCGAATTAATAGTTAAAGCGAGCATACGAGTCAAAGGCAAATCGGTTGACTTTGTATAATTTCTTCTTTTTTCTGACTTTGTATAATAGTTCGTAAGAAATGGCTTTCAAAGCGACCCATTCTGACTCCGTACCACAGCTCGAAATATAGTTAATTGAACCCATAATGCTCTAGCCACCATGGCTGTGGTCATCGCCTACCCAAACTTGATCGACTGATCAGCAATTTTTTTTTTCCCTAAAATCGTCGTGATGCCGTATGGTATTACGTTGGAGAGTAGAGGACAGGCCGTTCCTTTGTTCGAAAGACCTCATCGGGCTTTCGCACTGAACTTAATTGTGTTCTATGCGACATCTTTTTACATCACAGACGATGCGTTTCGACAGCCACAAAAATTAGTGGTCTACCGTTGGCATCGGGTCAGTGATCCTCCGAGGCGATGTCTACATGCCAGAGTGTGCTATGCTGTGCATTATATGCACAATAGCACATAGGTAGCAAGAACCTTACCAAAATTGTTCGAGACAATCGGAGAGATGCAAAGGCGGATATCGCTTGTCATAAACCGTATCAGAGGTAGAGTACTATTGAGTTTCGAAGCCTCCTTTGGTTGAATTTCCGTGCTTTTTTTGTGTGCGCCAATAGCTTGTCAACTCATCTGTTGCTTTGCCTGAACCTTCAAAGTGTATTTTACTATTTCGAAAAGTGTCCTGAGCCTTTGGTGCCTCTCGACGGTTGAAAGATCATCTCCGATGATACGGAACTTTCCTTCAATGCGGCCTTTCCAAACATGAACCAAATGTTGCTTCACAAGAAGATTATTGAAAGCCAAATAAGTTAGTCAATTAGAATCTTTCTAGCACTAAGTAAATAAATAAATAAACCTACGTCAGGAATACTCGAGCATTGTATCTATTATACATTGAAAACTGGAATCTTGGCGTACATAAAAAGAATTTTAGTTGATTTAATTTAGTAATTTCGTTCATCGCAGATCTCACAGTATTTTACATATAATAATAATAATAATAATAATAATAGTCTTTAAATATATCGAAGTATTGTAGTGGATGTAGCGCATGAACGTTTTCAGACGCCGTGACAGGTTCACAGTGATCTATGGTCAATAATAATAAATTCGTATTCAAATTTCAATTCTAAACACTCACTTCAACTTATATATAATAGTTTATATATTTAGTATATAATATTTAGTTTAATAAACGTGTAATAGTTTCTTTGTTGACTGGATCGGCAAGCATGTCTTGCGAAAATACTGCGTACCCTAGAAACAGAATGCACGGGTACCCAACGTTAGATATATATGAATAGAACACACAAAAGCCCAGGGTCTATTCGACGCTCGCTAGATTACTGAAAAATAACACAGACCGACAATTGTGCTTAACCAGAAACCAACATATAATTAACTGTGTTTGTTGGTCTGCTAGAAAACCCGCGGCGTTATAGGCAATGAAGTAAATTTACAGTGGCGGTACACTCACATTATTTATCGGTCATTATTGAATCGCGTTGGCGGAGTAGTTTAAGATAACCGACAGACGACAAAAAGATATTAACGATAGTGCACTATGATATAGTTAAGTACAAGCTTTATTAAATATAGGTTCATTAACAAATGATTGCTTGTCTAGCGCAACGGCTACACAGGATGGCCTGGTCCTTAAGGTTGCTTGATGATACATCATACCGGTAGGCATTTAATTACCTGCTCACCCATTTGCCAGCCGCGTCATACGCAGAACCTTTTCTAGAAATGAATAGAGTACCATAGCCTCGACATTATTTCCTCCCCTTGGCGTTGATCCATTTTTTTCCGAACTCGTTTTCTCTTCTGCGCCCGCTAGTTAACGGCTTCTTTACGCACCAAAAGGCACTCCCACTCACTTAGGCAGCGGAGAAAAAAACGTAGGATAAGGTCTGTCGGACCAGCAGCGGCAAGCCTGAACACAGCCTCGACGACCATATTTCAATAAACTTTATGGCGGGCTCAGCGGTATTTGTCGAAGGTTCCTCATCGGCTAGCTACTTTGCACTGTACAAGTCAGCTCTAACAGATTCTATATAGAGAACTCAGTTCGGCTATAATACGACCGGGTACCACCACACCGTCACCAGGTCACATCGCCGAGAGCAAGAAATGAAGCTATAGCATAGCGGCCGCGAACCGCATGCAAGTTTCTGCCTCGTTGTCAAGCGCACACATACATACATACATGCATATATACGAAGCGCGGCCAGTGTACCCTGTTTACATATTTGGAAAATGATGGTGTGCAAATTCCGGTGACCTTCGGAGTTCGTTTCGAGGTTACACTCGATCTTTGTTCTGTTAGCAGCTTGGCAACGTCCTTATTTATCCAGATAAGAACGACCGGATAAGGGCCAAAGGTACATCGTATACTCTCGTATACGGTACACAGAAGTCCAACACGTCAGTTTATGAGAAATTGCTTTTTAAGGACAAACGTTTAACATTGCAATGCATGTTGTCTACAGGTAACTCTGTATCTACACATGCAGACGCACATTTCATACGACACGAATATGCAGAAAGCAGGTAAGTAACTAATCAATTCAAAAGAAAGTTGTCCTTGTGTATTACTGCGCCTCCCACCATATAATCGGCCACAGCAGTCTATAGAACTGAGCGATAGGCACGCATCATGATTTAGGTACGTTATATCGATCACTAAACAGATTCACACCATCGCGCATAGTTACTTTTTACTATTGAAGCCAAAGCCCTGTTTTACCGTTTAGGACGCTGCGTTCTCTATGCCTATGTGTCGGTTTATTTATACGTCTAATATTTATAGGTGCCCTCTGTGTGACATGTTTCGTTACGCTCTTCGTCCCGGTGCGTTGGCCTGCTGCATCCTGACTTGTCAAAAGTTCATTCTGGTCACCCTTGTTATTGCGAATATGGCCGTCCAATGTTGTTGATCTCTAACCGCATCCGTCCCATCGAACAAGGCAAAGTCTACATCCTCAATATTAATTACTCATAATATGGCAAACAAAAGTACGGTTATTGATTGTGTGGCTGTGGTTCCCGCTACAGCCTGTTATGCTAAGGAACATCGGTCAAAATCCAATTATGATTGCGGATCAATCATTGTGATACACAATGCCTCTCCTCCGATCTTTTACTAGAAGACATCATTTGTCGAACTGGAGGCACATGAACGATATTGTCTTGAATCTTCTAACGGATACTCTATTTTGCGATTTTAGAATAGACATTTTGTGTGTGTGTGAGTGTGTGTGTGTGTGTGCTATCTCATAACTTTAGTCCTTAAAGTTAAGCCATATTTTCTAAAATTTAGATGTATGCCCAAGTTTAAGTACATAATCGCCGTTGTCCGATCTAAGATGCAGCAAACGTTAAACTTATACTGGGAAACGGAACTGTTCTATAACAGTGTGATAATTCGCGACTATTTGTTTGTTTTCGCGAAGTATATATAAATCATTAACTTGAATTAATATCATCACCGGGGCTGTTGACAGTGAGTCACGAAGATCTGATAATTAGAGCGATTTAACAATCTGAACCCAACCCTAAAACTACGGAGGCAGTTTGCCGTATAAACGTTATATTCTATTTAGAATTTACTACTAGAAGCAGCCTAAAACGTTAACTTAAAAAGTAGCGAAAAAGAAATTTTGAACTTGAAACGAGTTTCGTGGAAAACCCACTGCCAAATCGTTACTAATGGAACGTTAAAATCTTTGGCGGATGCTGACTAGTTTCAGTTTACGGGAGCTAGCGTTCAGGCTTGGTAGATGTAAAAATGCCATACATCTTAATTTTGGCTTTGGGCTATTAAGAGAAAAAAATCGGCATAATTTAAGCGGGTATCAAAAATAAAGAAGTAGAGACGCTTGACTCCTTTTACTTTTACGTTATGACGATGACGTTATAAGGACCCGTTGTGGCATTACATTGTCGTGTTTGACTTTCTGGGGTCATCGCAGGCAGTCATGTTACTGGACGGATGCAAATGACCCTACGGAATCTCGCCCCAAAGCAAATGTAAAACTGCAAACGTTTACTGGGTGTGCTCAGCAGTCGAATGCAGGTGTTGTCCGCTTGAGCTTCATAAATCCCTGTTCACCGATCACAACTGAATTTCAGCCAACAGTTGAAGGACACCGCAGTAGCCGGTAAACTGCTACCATAGTACGACAACACTCGACTAAGTACCATAAAAATAACGGTGGCAACGACATAGCAGCTACAGTTGAAGGTTCCGTGTCATCTCACCAGAAAGCTGCTGCTCTCATAATGTTGATAACTTCCTAATAGGAAAATTGAGCAAGTTACCATCCAAACCGCAGAAAATTATAGATAATGTATGCTTTGACTGATTCGTGTGAAAAAAAAAAGGCTCAGAAAGGTTCACACTGAACAACCTAATGTCTATGAGGCATGGACAAAATTGTTCAGCAAACACACATAGAAATTTCGAAATTTCCTGCTCATATAGGCAACAACCCTATCTTTGAATTCGGGCTTAATGTAAACTCGTTATCTGAATAAGAAGATGACCGACGAGTAAATTTCCTGATCAGAAAATGAAAAATTAGATAAGATATGCTAAAAACTATTATTTAATTTCAGACGATTCATTGACGAGCAACCCATTTACTGTATTTAAATAATTGCTCAGCGATTAATTAGCGATCGAAGAAGATCCACCATAAGGTTAGTAAAGTGAATCTTTTAGAAGCTGCTCTTCGTAATACCAATAAATCTCATTGACGCGTATATCGGACACTTACTTGCGTCAATACTTAAGTCAATTTAAAAAAAATCGACACGCTAAAACAGGTTCAACCTACCGAGCGTCGTCACAATTGTCATGCAGTAGAATAGGGAACCAGGAAAGGTCCATTGAGTTGAATAATTTGAAACGAAGTCCATGTTATCCAGGTCGAGGACCACCTTTTCGTGGCTTAGGAGTGTCTGGCTAGCAAGACTCTTCCAGTCTTCCACAGTATGATTTCTCAAATTGCTTTGAAGCGTATCGAGAACGGCGGTTCGCGTTTCATTAAGAAATACCATTTGCTTAATAGACTGTTCCTCATTGGGTGCCTCAATCCAACGAAACATTGCAGCTCCAATGAAGCAATAGGCCAGGAGAACAAGCAGTAGCATCAAATGCGAAAACCATTTTTCCGAAAACTCTTTGATTTTCTTCGCAAATTGAACACCTTGTGATACTGCGGTTCCGATTCCCCTACCAGTGATATTGGCCACATTCATTGGGTTGACGAAAAAAAATTGCGGAGGCTTGCTGGGGTTTTTCGATTGTATGGATATGACAGACCTTTCTGAGGCGTACATTGGTCGGCGCCGTAAACTGGTGGGGGTGCCTGGGCGTGAGGGCACCCTCTGGACGCCCGCCGGTGCACAAGGCTTGAGTGCCGCAGACGACGACATTGTATACGGACGGTTGTGCTTAACGATCCAGCAATAGCACTGCTATTAGCGTAAAATGGTCCTTTGACTATAAACGTAACAGTAGCAATACGTCGTACACTTGTACACGAACTAGCACATAAAGTGAATCACCTACTACTAACTTTCGCCTTTACATAAACGAACTACAATGAGAACACACGACGACATAAGCCCGCAATTACAGTTGCTATACAGAGAAAAGAGCCTCGCTAAAAGCTGGTCGGAAAGTTATCACGGCGAGCGTGGGTTCGAGTCACCTGGGTTCGGTTACCAGGCACAAACCAGCGAAACTACGCTGTGATGCTTCTCGCCAGTGTGGTAATGCCGTCGACGCGAGTTCGTAACCGGGCCGTAGGCATAATATAGTAGGCAGCAAAGCATTTCGAAGCAGAGAGCGACACTGAGTGCGTCCAATGACTTTGCTACTACCGCTACAAAACTATCGAGAAGAGTCAATACGAACGCGTTCGTCGCTCTGGCAGCGAGTGTACCGGTCATAGAGTTGTAGTGCCTCCGCTGTCTACCCAATGCTCCGTGGCTACCTAGGATACAAACGCCTAGCAGACATGGCTTTCCGGCCGACATCTAAACCACATTCATGTACAGATACGAAGACAGATAGACAGATGTATCAGGAAAAGGTCGAGTTTGAACCGAACACAGGCTTAAAGGAAAAACGTCCAATAAAGCATCCTCGTGTGGAGCAGTAGTTCACGAGCCCAGGGTCTGGGAAAAATAATTGATTCTGCAGCCGTTCCTTTTGTATTGGCCGTCCTTCAAACGCTACTGGTTAAAGGATCATGAGAGGAAACTAGAACGTGTGCTTTTAAGATCGATAGGCACGCCTAAAATTGCATTGATTCTCAAGCGTTTACTGACATAGCGCTGATAGCTGTTTGCTCTGTCAATACAGAAAAGTCATGGACCAATGTCTGATCACGTTGGTTCCTCATGGGCCTGGTCTTGTTAGATAGGGACGACAGTTATAACAACTTTTTTGACTCTACAATCCTCCGCTGCTACATATTTAAATTAACCGAAATAGAAACTTGAGTAGAAATGGCGGAACCAATATTCAAATACGACACTTTGTCCATAGCGGTAGCCGTTGGGGATCTAGAGAAAATGGCGATGAAGACACCGTTACATATTTATTTTTCTACTAAATTTATATACAAGTAGTCGATCATTTGGCGCGGCGAATCTTCATTCTGCTGTCTTGATATAAAAAGGAGAAACCCTTTTGTACTCAGAAATCATCAATGTAATACGGCATAAGCTGAAATACTGAAAAGCTGAAACGGAACATAAACAAATATCGATGACACCTCTGGAGCGGAGTCCATGATGGGTGGCCCATCTCTGATGGACTATTCGAACGGCTTCTCGTAGGCGAAGCCACAGAGAACCGTATTGTGTGTATTGCTGCTGTTATTATTTCGTCGTTATTACTGTTATTAGCAGATCATTTATGAAAAATTATAACGAACGCCACTCAGTATATTTCCCTAGATCACCTCTTACTCTGGCTACGTGTTTCTGATGGTCAGAACCGTTTTTCCCGATCGACTTTCGTAATCTTACTTTAGTAGTGTGTAGACAACCAGATTTTTGACAACGTTAGAGGAATAAAGAAAGGTTTTGTTTGTAGCGTCGTGCGATGATCGCCTTGAGTAGTATATAGATGGAACAGCATAATTAGGTCTTCTGGAATAAGTTGGCATTCTTCGAAAGAACAAAGAAAGGGCCGACGAAATTCAGCAGAAAGCCGCGGCAATAACGAATCTGGAAATTTCTATTCTACAGGTAAAAAAAAAAACTCTATATAATAATAGAGTTTGCCAGTTAAGGCTTATTAAAACGCAATAATACTCGGTCGTCCTCAGGAGCGACGCAAAGATACCGGGTCAGTACGACGTTTGACAAATCGAAATCTATTTGTTGTTTATACCTCTTGCTATTCAACAAACTCTTTCATTGCATCTCGAAAATACATTGGTACCAATCAACTGAATCTATTGCGAGAATCGTTTCACGTTGTATTTAGAAACATTTTGGTAAAGACAGGCACTTCTATTTAAGATCGATTACCTATTCACTGTCATTGTGATGTCAGAGCATATCATCAACAGATATTCCAAACAAACGGGTTAGACGAAAACAGCCCATCTCAAAAAATCCCCTGCCAGCTTCCCAGACATGACGTCAATATACTTTTTTTCTAGCAAGGATACTTTGAAGATAAGATCTACGCCAGAAAACCGATGGCGCTGAAAGATTAAAAGGCTCTAACTGAGCGAAAATGCGTTACTACGCCAAACGCCAAACAATTGTTCAGGTTTATGAATCGATAATATTAATAAGAAAAAGTAATTAAAAATATATTGAGCAAGACGGTGATCATTTGTGGGACATCTGCGCAGAAGAAAAAGTTTGACCCGCTATGAAGACTATTTGCAATTTTAATATTAATTAGGTGTAAATAAAAACTAAAATAATAATCATGTAACCTGTGAATACATTTTTGGGGTACCCTGTATTCGCTATATGTGTTTCCTCGACACGAGTCGGCCAGCGACAGTGTATCACCAACACTTGCCCCTGTCAGTTAGTGTACCTGTGTACACTGCACTATTTAGACCCTAATGTTTTTTCGTGTAGACATTATCTCTGCTATTAGTTGTAATCAAAGGTATGGTCACGAGTGTTAAAAATGTTTTCCAATAAGAAGAGGAGAAAGCGCCGCGACCATATGCGTAATTTCATTACTCTTAGTCGCAACATAAATCTTCATAAATGTCCCTACGATTCTCTGACAAAGATCGCCTGCAGTGTTATCCGTAAAGATGCCCTTCGTCTTATGTTCGTTTGCGTAGCGTACACAAATGCTCCCGGCTGCAGTAACCTGTCAGTGATTTATTACTATCATTGACGACCTAACCGAATCACTATGAAGATTATTTATTTATACGCTACTGTATATATTTCATTAAACATTATGCATCACAGCGTAATCGACAGACTAAAAAAAAAATATGCATAAAGTATTTATTTGATCGTAACGTATTATGAATGGCATGTATAGATATAGCGTATTTATTTATACTGTATAAATTCAATTCATCTCAGTCGGTCAAGCATGGACTAACGAGTGTATGCATGTCATAGCGCCGCCGGCGCATAGCAGCGTGTCTTCTTCAAGACATAACATCTTCTGTATACCTGATTGGCCTAAGCCACTTCCTAGCGATGAGTCACACCGAGGTAAATGAAAACAGCGCCCTGCCATCTTTAAAACGACCTTTCGATTCTGTTCAGTAGCCACCTTATTGCTGTCAGAGGAAGAACGCTAGCGCGTCTTTAATAGAATGGAACACTTAACGGGACGTGCCCAATGGAACTGGTTGCCTGACTAGGCCCATGTGACCATTGCAGTGCTATGGAGACCGCATCATGGTCACAGACGCCACTGATGCGCCTCCACCTTTTGCTGTTACTCAGGTGAGTGTTTTACAAAAGGCAAACTTGCATACGAGCAATCAAAGGACAACGATAATAGCGCTACTACGAAGCTGTGCTAACAGTAGCATCGACGATATCTATCTAGAAAGTAGTATAAGTATATATATATAAGGATAAAGTAGTATCTACTTAATCGTTCTGTAGATGTACCGACGTACTGGAATCTTAATTAATTCCAATCGATTCGAGCGATTAGTTAGCTTCCCAAGGAGAAATTCAAGTCTATGACACACGCATGTATACAAACGTATATCTTTGTACGTATGTGTAGATACACCCACTTTTTTTGTGGAATTACCTAAGCACGATTACGAATAAATGAGACTCTGGCAAAAAAAAAATAGCTCTTTAATTTAATGTACAAGTGAACGCATTGCACAACTTCGTATTTTATAGCTTAATTACACTTTTGTTTCTTTTATGTAGTCGCTTAACAAATACTCGTTTGGTAACTATTCCGTATAATACATTTGGTATTTACATACAAAGGCACCGGCGACACATTCTTCAATTGAGGTAGGCTTCCTCAAGGCTTTCTAGTTATAAAGGTCTGTATGACAAATCAGGTGCCTTCACGAGAGCTAGTATCGGTTAACTACTCTTACCTTGTAACCTTAAGGAGGAAGATGTCGTTCACTCTGAATGATAAGTGTTCCTATTGGTGCCCTGAAACTCCTCCACCGGCAACCGCTCATTGTTTCTTTTCAACACAAATTATCTTCTGCATATGCTTAATCGTGACTATAACCGAGCTTTCAAAAAATTGACATTGACATTGAGACAAAAGCCTTCGTTCAATGAAGCATGAACATGCGTCTAAATTTTTTGCCATATTTCTCTAAGTTTTAAAAAGGGAAAAATTTCCCTGAATCATTTGTTTCTTCCTTGTTACTTCCCTGTTACTCTAATGCGTAAGGAGACTCGCTTGCTTGTTCGTATGGAAAATAGTGACGATTTTTATTTGATGCTCTTTGTGGAGGTACAGTGGGACGAACTATCTTCAAAGAGATCTATTCTTATTGGATTGGAACAGCTGAACCCCTATATGAGCATTTGAGTGGCGCAATATATTTATGGTATATCATAGAGGCGATCTTTTCGAACCTAAAGACTACAAAAGTTTGTCTTGGTCACTTCCGATCGACTATAGAGTACCAAACCAACCAATCTGTGAGATAGCTAATACTAGCAAAGAAACCCCAACTGAAGAAGACCTGAATTTCCAAGCAAGCGTCAATGCTACAGATAATGGGGTCACCAGCAGAACTCTGGCTGGCAATGGGCCTGATACCGCTGCCTCGAGTAAATCTTCTTGAAATTTGTTGCAGGTTCACCAAACTACTGAGTCGCTGGTCACACAGTTGTACGTATCGTTCAGTAGAGATTATATCAAGTTTGATGTTACGTCCCATTGTCGCCCACGGCCTAGGCCCCGAATCAACCCTTTTTTGTGGGCTGAAAGATTGAATGAAGAGAACCGTACGGCTGCCAGACCAATAATGGCACCTAAGTTCCCAATGTACACAAACGTTCGACACGTCTAGAGTAGATATATTCATGCGAAACAGATGGGTTAAGAGAGCCGAAGTAAATAACGGTAGTCGACGAACGGTAATGTAATTATTATCTTCAGAATAGAGACTGAAAAACTTCATATTGCACGTAGAGTAATGACTACATTGCATCTAACGAACCGCCAGTCACCCACTCTGACAACAGATTGGGATGTCATATATCGAATTATGCCTCGTTTGCATCTCTGCAATGAATCGTTCGTTCCGTTCGTTATATGGAAAAAGTACGGAACGGCTTGGCACAGATGGACCGTTGAGCTTGGGAGAAAACGTAATTGAAACACTTTCTGACTGATTAGTATAAGATAATTGATTGGCAATAGAAATCACACAGTAAAAGCTTTTATCTTTTATAAAAATCTTCAAAAAGGCACACATTCATACTTTCAATAAGTGCTTCAATTCGTACTTGTAATATTCATTCAAATCTGCCCGCGCTTTAGAGATAGCAGCTTAGCTCTTCACAACAAAAAAGCTTAGATACCGCCTATATGAACCAGTATGGCCCTTCTTGTACAGAATAGTGTATGAAGTGACGGAATAAAGATTCTTAGTTAGCTGTGCGTAAATCTGTCACTGGGACAAGTGAACGTTATTCGTCTAGCTTTTCGCTACCCATCCCTTGCGGTAGATAGGTAGGCATACCTTGTAAACTCTAGATTTATAATCATATAACGAAAGGCTAAGTAACTTTTTTTTTTTTTTAGTAACAACGGCCGCGGTATATGGCGTGTTAACGGGGCCTAACGACAAGGCAGAACAATAAAATATGACAGGCGAAATATTCCAAGAAAATTGTGGGCTTGTGACTGAGAAATTTCATTCGGTCTAGCGCTCACAGATGGTACTCTGGTAAATGATTGTCGCGCCAGCGTTACCCAGACTGGCAAGATACGATGTATTTGAAATCCTTATGGTGTACAACAGTAAACTTTTACAATTATTTAAAAAAAAAACAAGTCGATATTTCGATCAGAGTGCCCATCTGGAAGCATTTCGAATACATACTTTATGCTGCGAAATCTAGAAAAGCTGATATGTTCTCCTCAAAATTACCAGTTAGCCAGGTGTATTTACAAAACCTATGGAAATTATTAACTAGATTGATACGAACACCCAGACCTTAATTTATGTATTTCAGCAGTTTTCAAATGTACGAAGAAGACAAGTTCAATTAATAGGAGGCAGATAAAAATGACGAAACACTTTCACTCAAAAAGTTTATTACTTACAATTAATAGACATTTAAAGAATTACGCAGCATTAGTTGTCAATGACCTTATCTTCCCTTGCGTCACCTGCTTGTGTGTGTGTGTGTGTGTGATATCGTAAGGCACAAAACTATTGTCACATTGTAGTGCTCGACTGACTCATCAGCTCGTGGTACAGAATGACACATAAGATTGTATCGGCACAAGGCCAAATGCATTGTGAAATTCGCTAGATGCAAGCCTACACGAGCGCTCTAAAGAGCTTGGCAAATCAAGACGGCCGTCGTAGTTAGATCATGGCTTATTACAGTAGCCTTTTGTAGCTGGATATCCTGCATAACGAAAATACCTGCCACACAGTAGAATACGTTTATTTAGGCGGTGTTATACAAAATAAATGTCTAAGGACCTTTCACCGCATGCGTTCGTGTCAAAGCGTAACATGTTATGGTTGGGCTGCTTTAAATAAATCTGAGTCATCTATGAACATCGTTGGACAGGAAGGACATGCAATGACGTACCTTTGCCAGCAGAGGTCCTTACGCAATATTTTTCATGTTCTACTCTTATACGATGTGTATATAGATAATAAGTTGAGGAAAAATTATAAACTTGCACATTACATGATGAAAATCATAATAATATACATGTTCAGAATCATAAAACATCATTTAAGTTTATTCCACACCGTCGTATATATTAGACATTTATACTGTGCATGTACCTGTATAAGAAAGTGGCGTCATTTATTCATCGCTTCACTCCGGGCTGCCTCTGAGCGAAACGTCCGCATTATATCTATATATGTGCGTCTGCAGATTGTCAATCAATGCAGAAGTTCTTGTAAAAAAATTATTGGGTAATCATAATGCACGCTAGTGATTGCTATGATACTTTTTAGTGAGCTTCGTTAGCAAATGTAGACATGAGGAAAAAAGGTAAAAATCGAAAAATAATTTCGAAAATCTTTAGCCGTTGCCATTCAATTATTCGATTTGATTCTGAGTACCATCTCCCTCTGGACAGCTTCCCATTTATACTTCTTAGCTTAATTCATCTGCAACACTTTCTGTGCGATAAGATCATGTGGCCGAACAACTATCAATAGCGGTTACTACGTTTTTCAATACTTCCTCGCCTCTAGTTAAATATGTGACTGAAGCTGCATAATAAATTGAAGACTTATGTACAGTATCCGATAGTGTTTATAGTGATTGCTTTTTTAGATCTTCAAAGGTAAAAATGCCAGTATGGACCACAAAGCACGCTTTAGAAGGTCGCTAAAAGTGGTTAACAATGATTAATTACAAGCCCTGTGAGACAAAAATCCGATCGCGTCCCCTCAGAATTTTTTGGCAGATTGACGGTAGTCGCATTACTGTCGCAAATCGCTTATTTGCATTAAGACAGTCAGGTGGGTCCCTCATGAGTTTGGTGCCATTATCTAGGGCTTGACATATGCGTATAACTAATCGACCAGGCTCGTCAAATTGAATCGAGAAATTGGTTATACAATGACCCTGAAAAGGAAGCGCGCCGTACTGTTCTTTGGTTATATGAGTAGATTTGCTTCCGTAAGGCTTTGGCGACGCGAAAAATTCTGACAGGCCTTGTTTTTTTTGTTGATTTTAATTTTGTCATTCCTGATTTATAGCTCGGACCTGGCTTTACTGGACTTCTGCTGTTCGGACCCATGCAACACGGCGTAGGGAACGAGTAATGCACAGCAAGAAGCAAGGTACGAAAACTGTCCTGTCAAAGAGTCCCTTTATAGGTGCCTTCCTTATCAGCCGCAGGGTCTAACTGGTACTTAAATGGCGAAGGAAGGCGACGCAAAGCCCAGTTATTTATTTAGGAAGGTAAAATTAGTCTCTTACAAACATGAATACTACACAAATTGAACTGAAGAAGTGAAACTATTTTTTGATCGACTTAATACTTTTATATTCTCAATTAATTTTTATCTAACTTTAACCTCAACTAAGTCGGCAGATGTTGTAAAGTAAAAAAAAAAAACCCTCTATATGTACCAAATGTAAACTTATGCATGAGCACCGAATGCCGTGGAAACTACGGTTTGGCCAGGTCCTTCACACGATGCGGTCTAGGGTCGAATCCGATCATAGACACGCGTCGTTTCGTGCTGGAAATCGGCCTCCTGATTGAATGCCTAACGGCGACGCTCGACGTAAAACTCAAAGCATAGAGGTTCTTTACAGGGAGCCTCCACAGATCAACCCAAATTTCGTTTACTAGAAACGATATACGGTAAAACAGCCTCCCGTTGACCTATCATTTTGTAAGCTGGACGTAAAATAGCCATAATTGTTTACATTGAACTTGATATAAAAGAAAGGTGTGCAGTTTACATTAAAATTATTTAAACCCAATTTTTCAATAATAATAATTTTGTAAGTCGCATTGTGAACAATACCAACTTCATCTCGAGGCATACCTATGAGCGGCAGCTTCGTTTTAGCCGACAACTTTTCCTTACTTTACGATCCATTTGTCAATAGGAGACTCTCTGTGGGAGTCCCCCTCGATCTCTATTGTTGCCTACTGAAATCTCTGGCCTGGAAGGAATATCATACATTTACTTGAGGTAAATGAGTCTACGGCTGTCGATAGAGTTCAACAAATTTCTGTACTAGATTGGCCCTGACGAAGTTGATGATTATTTGTCGATTTCCGATACCTAATTACATAGAATCCATAGGAAGATTTCGCAAATTTCCTAGAGACAGCGTGGTATAATTTTAAACCTATGGCGATTCAAACATAAGTCAATCTTTATATAAGATTTTAATGTACTCGCAATGGAAAAAGTAAGTAGATTTAAAATAAGGTACTCGATAGGTTTTACAATAAGGTACCTAACCATAAACTTGTAAAAAGCGGAACTTAATTAGCTCTTTCTGACTTACTGGTTTTAGGGGATATTAGGACAGTGTCATGGCAGGTACAGGAGCAGTTTGGATGCTTGGACTGATTTACTTTTTCAAAGCAAAAGTTTTCCACACACATGGCGATCTCGTATCTCCCTAACCGTCTAGAAGTAAAGCATAGTTGTTACCAGCAATTCGCGACCCTGCGTTTATAATTCGAAGTTAACTAAAATAAAAGTTCGATGATTCGGAATTATGCTTGTGTCGTGGATGTACAGAATTTCTGTAAGGAACCCTTTTGAGCCTAGTCTTATTACGTAGTATATATACCTTTAGCATAGCTTGATAATACTGGAGTTCACCTGTTCGTCAGTACCTGGCGCACCTCCTTTAACTAAAACTGTTTATATAAATAAAGGCAAAAAATAGGATAGTTCTTCTCATGTTGAGACACGTAACGACATTGCGCATCATTGTGATTATATGACTGAAAATATTATTCAGTCTGAAAAATAATATGGATTAAAATATCGAAGACTTTTCATACTAATTAAATTTCAACCGGTTCCACTTGTTTCGACATACACGACTTACCTATTCTCGTTTTCGTACGGTTGGGAGCTGTTGATCCGGCCGTAGTAACGAGTAAATTTGGCTGAAGTAATCTTTAAATAAATGTTGAAAACTAATGACTGAAACTTACCAATTGTAGTGAATACCGTCGAGCAGTAAAAAAGCGCTCCCCAAAATGTCCAGACTTTTTTATCGGACGGTGTGTACAGACTAGCTTCTCGCACTAACGTTCGAATTTGTTCCTCGTACTCAAGCACACGTGTCAAAGCATCCTGGCGCCATTGCGTTTGGTTGTAGACCCGCGCCATTTCCGCGAGTCGATTCACTACAAGACTTCGAAAGTTTATTATAGTTTGCTTTTGTTGAGTTTCGAAATCCTCTTCGAGCCACTGAAACAGGTGAGCACCAGCTGCTGCGTACAGCATCAAAAAGCTCAATAATAGCACATGGGAGAACCACTTTTCTGAAAATGCTTTAATCTTCTGAGCCACGCGGATCCCGAACGACTTCGTTTTATCCGCTGTTAAATTCACTACATGCATTGGATTCAGTATGAAATATTGGGGGGGCCGAGTAGGGTCGGACTGAAACGAAATGACAGATATCTGTGAACGGTGATAAGCTCGACGCCGCATCGTAGGAGTATCGACACGTGAAGAGCTACGAGAACCTCCCGGTATACCCTCCGGCGTTAGCGACCTTTCGCGAGTACCCATCTAAAAGAATCAAAGAACAAATGAAGTAGGCTAACCTTATTTCAGATTTATCTTTAAATGTTATCTATCATTTTTCAAACGGTAGATAGCAACAGTTTGATACATTTGAAATTACGATAGGAGTTAATCTAAACCCAGCGTGAGGTAAAATATTATGGTTAGCCAGTCTTTAATAATGTTTTTTTTATGAGTATGCACGAGCGTCAATAGTCCCAGTATTGCAAAGACTACGGTTCATATCTATCAGTAATCCGCTAATCAGAATTTGAGAACCTTTGCACATCTGCTTGATAGGTGATTAATGAGTAGATACCTAACTAATTTTATATTTATATTATTCGATGTAAGCATAAGTTAATGCTCCGACGGAAAACGCTAGAGTTAGACCTAAACTTAATAACAATGTGTGCACCAATAGGTTGTTTGCCTATATAACATTTAGTAGTTACCTCTAGTTGAGATTTAATTAAGTCTTCATGGCCACATTGGAACAGCCAACGAAATATGAAACTTCAGAGTAATACCAACTTGGGCGTTTCTGTGCAAACCTACGGCCGTAAGTAATTTAGTACGATCTCAGCACCTTTAAAAAAAAGAAAGGGTGACTTCCAAAAAAGAAATGCCCCCTGTCTGCTCAAACCCATTGGGTATTTCATGCTTTTTTCTGCAAAGTCGCAGATCTGAGAAGCAGAGTACACTAAAAGATCGCTCACCTCCCAGAAAGCCTAATGTAAAAGTGGATTTATGTGAATTCAGGTGTTCATTAGTCCATTGAGCGGCCAGAATTGTTTAGCACCCGGATGTATTACTTTGATTGTTACAAGAGGTGAAAAAATGTTTTGACAGAACAGCAAAATTTCGGTGTCAATCGGCAAAAAAACGTTTTGGTACTATTCTATGATAGGCCACACACGTGAGATTCCAACAGGTGTCTGGAGAACCAAAATGTAGTTTGGCGGTTCCAGGCTTGTGTGCCGTCTTGGCAAACGTAACTGTCGTCAAAGCTGGACGCTAATCAAAATCATCAGCCCTGCCTTTCAGTGACGTTTTCTTATACATACTGTAATTTCGTTGAGCTAAAAGAGGAGCTCATTTGTCCTAGACGAATTAAGGCCTCTATTGTCTTGATAAATCACAACACCTGATTTGTGGCGACCTGTACGGACGGACCAGACGCAAAGGCGAATCGACGTTTAATACAAAATGTCTTCAATAACACTAAGTTCTGATAAAGGACCACCACATATTTGTATTGCTAAGTTTGGGAAGGCTTGATTGTCTTGTTTAAGAGAAACAACTTAAACTACTAGCTAGGGCCTAAAGGAGTTTCACGCTCAGTGGTTGTCCGTATTCTTGACGGTTAGATAGGCTGGCGGAAAAAACGATCGATTAGAAAGCTGAATGGTTACACGAATATCTATTCTATCTTTGTACCTGAAATTCACTCAAGAAGGCCTTAAAACACAACTATTGATTTTTACACGTTATGACTGGCTGCTCTTTTCTTCCTGGAACCGACGATCAATTAGGGGAAGTTTGCAACGAGACGCAATTGGTCGAGAATCAGACGTGACCTTCGGTACAGGCTGGATCCCGGAAGAAGGAGAAAGATTACTATGACAGAGCAAAATTGCCCCTACATAAAGTCACTCTCACATGCTTCCAAGCATTAATTCTCAGTTGCCTTCTAGTAAAACGTTCAATTTGGACCTTTAAGGGTACTTAGGTCAGTCTAACCGGTTTGCAATATTTCCATAGTTCGAAATGTACTTCTTTGTCAACACAGCAAAAAAGATCTGCCTGGGACAACAAGTTGTTCTACTGTATGAGCTTTTTCTAACCCTTAAATCGAGCTTAGTTTGAGCGGTCATATATTTATTTTATTCATAAAAATGGCACACGCTTCGTATGATGAAGACAAGGAAATGCCCTCTTTATACTAAACAGGCAACATATTTATTAAAGAGATACACGTTTGTACTGCTTGTCTATTCGAGCGTTCTATAGTAGATGCGGAACCAGATGCTACTCATCACTAAAGACGATTCTGTGTGTTTCTTCCTATGCCTCGATTGGTATTTAGTTTTTTTTTTGTAAGGATTGACCGGTACCCCTTTCAGGATCAATATCTCCGCGACGATCAATGACACATGTAGCACCGTAAGGATCCAATTTCACATGTGTAAGCTATGTAACTGTACTCATGTTAGTAAAAGATAATTACTGGTAAACCGAAATGAAGAACTAAAAAAATTTGAAAAATCGGTGAGTCTTTGTTGGCAATCAGAACCCAGATCTCGTGGCTAACAACTCCGGCGTTCCGCTTCCCCGTCGTTGAGGCAGTCAGAGTATCACAATACATTTGCGTATTTCTTACGCATGCGCACTCTTTACGTATGGATAATACTTTCAGGAACTAGCACCTAAATTAATAGCATCATGGTAAACTAACAGAGTTGCTTTTTACTCAGAAACTTGTACCAAATAGTAACACAGCGCAGGGAGATGCTGCTGCAGAAAGACGTAAGGTCTGGGGCAAAACCGGGGTGCCTCCGCCGATGTACTACATAGCGCAAAACACGGGTGCGGAAGGTGCGCTTGCTACCGATTTAGCGGGTGATATGTTTAGACGTTTGTCATTAATTAAAGCGCGTCAGCTAATAAATTATGTTTTTATCTCCGGAGCGATACATAGCGCCAGTTTTAGCCCGCCGATATTCATTTCCTAGCGCCTGGGCGTTCAAACTCTGTTAATTTGGAGTTATTAGCCATATCTTAAACGTCTAAAAACGCAATAGCATCCGATATGGCGACGTATTACGAAACAAAAGACTGATTAGGAAAAATTAAGGGGAACATTATCTCGGTTACGATCTAATAAGATGAAAAGCATTTACGTGCGTATGTACAAATGTACATATTAGGAATGCCTAATTAGACAGCATGTGGATAACAGGTTAGTTGCTACCTAAGCAATGTTAGCTTCTATTTAGCATCTTCAGTGACGTATAATGTATGTGTAGAAATCTTAATCTAATTTTAATGTTAAAATTAAACAGGGGCGACACTTTCACACTACAAAACCATGTTTGTACCATTTTTTTTTAGACTATTTACAGTGAATAATTTCTACATACATCTTTACATATAGACCGATCCAAAAGGCCCCTTTTTATGTTTTATCTTCAACATAAAAAAAGGTGTTGGTTGAATTTAGAAGCGATAAAGGGTTGCGTGTTTATTCGTGAAAAAATCACAACCTAGCAGTGGAAGCTTTCCTTTTAATAATGAACCGTAAATTCTCTTTGACGTATATTATAAATAAGCTAATTTTCTCACATAATTCTAACACGGAGTTCGTGGCTATATGAACCTTTAGAGGATATATAATAGCACGTTTACACAGCAAAACGGGATATCTGTTGTCATTAAAAATAAATGTTTTGTATGTTAACCTTAAACAACAATATTAGCACTAGCCGGTTCTCTATACGAAATTAATAAGCGACTAGCACGATAGATACGAATATTTTTCTCAATTGCGTACTGCATCACTGTCCAAAAGAAAGTATATATACATAGAGGACGCTTTTGTAAAGATATAGGGAGAATTAATCTTTTATGTAAAAACAGAGGTATTACGGACATCTAATGTATATTATATTGTATAATGAATTGCTATTGAATTTGAGTTATATGTTTCTAAGTTAAGTTACTTAAGTAACTTAAACTAAAGTAAAAAGTATGTCCCATTACGCCATCTATCAACATCAAAACGTGGTTACTTTTCTCACCGTGTGTTCCGCAGCTTCTGTACAACGGTTCGGATCACTATCCTAGCAAATGCACTCTACCATGTTGGAGGTCCCCTTTTTGCAATTTCGAACCCCCGTGTGAATTGGCTGGTCGCTTGATATGCATCCGTTACTGTACACATGGGTTACGTCCTGTTTTCTGCATTCGTTCACACGCACTCGATGTGCAGCTGCAGAGGGAGCAGCACCAGACGGACCTAAGGCTAGCTAGAATCTTCCTGCATATATCACCTAGTGTACTATAGAACACAGTCAATAGGACCTGCATTAGCAAACGATGAGGCCAGATGGTGCTGATCGAGGGCCCACCGGTTCCTACAAAGTCTTAGGAGACCTCTGGAGGGAACTGAGAAAGGGCCGGGGCTACAGCAGCCGATAACCCGCCATACTCACCGACCATAGCGCTCTGCTTTACGACACTGCCACGAACATATATACCGTAACGAATGCTATTGATCTCTTTTATTCTACTTTATACGGTTATATTCCGGAACAAATAATTTCTACTAGACTACATATAACGTTGCCGTCACATTGTTTCGTTTTGGTGTTATTTTTTAAGGTATTACGGCAATTAAATATGTCATTTTTATTATAAAGAAGAGTATTTGGCCATTTTGGTAACAACGAGGCTTGCATGCGTCTTGCGAACCTGATTCAACCAGGTTCAGGTTTTTCGGTCTTGAGCATATGTATTTTATTGAGTAAAGGTGTTGCAATACGGGAAGAGGCGAGTTCTATTGTTGTTGGATTTATATTTAAAGGCCTAATGACAGAGACTGATCCTGCTCGCGTTAACGTATATGAGGTTTTTTCAATGTTGGAAGCTACCTCTGCGTTTCAAAAGTTTTATTCAATTAGCATATATATATATATATATTAAGTAGTCTGCCGCAATGACAAAGTGGATTCGGCAATGGATCTACATCGGAAGGCGCCGAATTTTATCTTCAGCTAACTCAGTGATTTTTCGCATAATACGATTTTGTCTACATTACTTTACTGTGGAGCAACGTCTTATCAGTAGGAAGTAGCTCAACGACCAGTTGCTGTTATCGAGTTTGTATGTGTATCGTTCTTAATCTATAAAAGTAGAAATATAAGCTTACACATACTCAGCTGTACGGCTGGCCAACGAGCATCCTACTCAGATGTTTGGGTGAGGGTGACGAGCCTGGTATGGATTAGATTATAGCTTTCTGTTGCTATACCCGTATGATTTAAATATGTGGCGCCTTTATGTGTAGAGAAGCACAATGATGAGGTCTACAATGAATTGATTTTTGGGGATTAGTGTTAAACTGCTGACATAAGGTTGTTTCGTAAATTGGTCAATATAATTACGCTGAATAATTTTACAATCGTTCGTAATAATAGAGCTTTAAATGGTCTCGAGGTAACTCGTGCGACTTTGATAATGTATTCGTTTTGGGAGTATAATTAGTATACGATGAACTGTTAACAATACGTTTTATGTTGTATGATATGACCTCACTCAAGATTTTGAATCGTGTTAAAAAGTATTTATACAATTGCAATTCAACAGCATAGTCACCTCAGATTATTGGCCTCGCTAAATAATAGAACGAAAACATCGAAAAAGCTTCTAAAAAACCGTAGAAATAATATATCAATTCTACGACGGAACACTGGCTCAATGACTCTCTCAAGGTAAATGCTATTTCCCGAAACTGAAATGAACATCTCGCAGAAGGTTTTCTACAAAGGTGATATGGAACTCGTTAAAGTAGCATCCTATTGGACGCTTCGGCTGTTTTTGTTAGAAGTCTAATGGCGAAACAGGCCTGTTTTGTGCTTTCACTCTGGATAAACAGGTAGGTAAGTGGAAAGGTGGGTTGGTATTTTTTTGTCCTTGGCAAAACTAGCGTTTCAGCGTCATGTATGCTAAGCTACAAAATCGACAGCGTGAAACGCAAAGGCGCTCCTTATCACCATCGAGCCATGGTCCCATCTTTGTCGGTTCTATAACCCGTAGGAGTCGTTCGGTGTCTGTGGAAATTCTACATGTGGCAAAATGTGGAAACGCGACCTGTGCGAAATGTTTATAATGTGCAGCTTATGTTTGTCATTAAATCTCAGAACTAGCAATTGATTGGTTTGAGTAAAAAAGGCATTTAGTATTTTTAAGTAACTTCCGAACAACTTACGCAACATAAACAAAGTACTGTACTGAGTAAACTGTTAAAAACAACAACTCTAGACGTTTTTAGCCTAAAAATATATCGAGCCAATCCAATTAAATCAAATCAAGTAGTGGCTGAAAATAACCCACAATGATATTATTTAGGCCAGTAATAAGTTGTACAACCAGCTTGCATTTTTATTTTTGGATTTAAAGCAGCTTTTGGTGTGCACAGTCGACACTAAAACCTGTACGTTCAAACAATACTATACTGAGTCGTAACTTCTAAAGCCATTCATTCAAAGGCCTTCATGCATTTATGGGTGGATTGTTCGCCTAAAAAATATGATTGCCTTGAGTTGTGTATTTCCTAAAACTGGTCGGAAAACTTAGCTATGAAGCATTGTAACGTTCGACTATTCTTTGAGATGACAGGCCCATGATTTGATAAGGACGATTAAATACAAAAATTAATTTACATGCACCTATTTTCTCCTGACCCTTGACTCTGGAGTCCTTCTAGACACAAGTAAAAAAAACCTCCAGTACGCATACTCAGCCCCGTAGACACTGAAGTTTTATTTGTATTCCTTCGGGTTTGTATCATTTATCCCGTGCGGTAGAAGTAGTTTTTTTGTAGAAAAGAGTTTCGCGAAAACGTTTTGTGCGGATGTCCAGACTAGGACACGCCACTCGCGCAAATCTGGCTTATTATAATATAAATAAATGTTTCGAGTTTCAAGTTCGAAACTTAAGTCGACAAACATTGCTTCAGATGCTTAAGTATAGGCGGAGCGCATCTATGCCCAGATTTGAATCTAGATCACCAAATCTCGCTAGGTTTAATAGGTAAGCATGCACACATAAAGATTAATATGACAGGTTCTAACGGGTGCTGATTGCTAGAACTGGTTTAATTCCCAATAATTTACGGCTAACTTTTTACGGACCTATCAAAGTTATGACTAATTGTCTCGGGCGTATTTTAATGATGAATCCAGTGCTGGCGATATACACTCTCGTGATGTTCGAACCTACTATTCTTAATTGTTCCTATAACCTTTACCAGGTATACTCGTCTATAATAGAAGTCGTTTGCTTCCTTATAATCATGCCTAGACTTCGTTATTAGATGGAGGTGGCACATTTGTGCACTATTACCTCTTAGTAATATACCCTCATTTGCCATAGCCAAATATAATGCCGTAAGCAACCAACCAACATAAAGGGCACGACATTCAATCCATAGGAACTTTATATATAAAAGGCCAATGTTATTTCTTTAAGTCCTAAGGAAGCCAAAGCCCATGGTGAAACATCACCATGAACAGGTTTTTCTTAAATATCAGATATTGACAATACGAGATGCTGTGGTTTCTAGCGCGTCGGCCTGGCAAGTTTTATCAGAAAAATGTTTTAACCAGCTAACAGGTAGAACATTGACATGTACATAGAAAACATAAAATAAAAGCATCTAGCAAAGTCATCAAAATCCAACTAGAAGATCTCCAGACCATGACAAGCCAAGTCCATTGAAAAAGCTAATGTTGGCCGGCCACGTTACAAGCAACAAACCCATATGCCCTGACAACGATCTTGTACAAACATGCATTAGCCTTATCGCAAACGGATTAGTTTAACCTTTGTAGATAATATATATATATATATATATACATAAGACAAGCCACTTACTTATCTGTTAATAGTGATCGTCGCCAATTAGAAAATTGACTCGGAAGAAAGACTTCTTTTGTTGTTAACTCTTACGTATATGGGGAGACAGAGTTAGAAACCAAACTGCGGAGCGTACGGAAGGGTTTTGGTCATGTTTACCGATGAAAATTCGATGTCAGTTTTTTTGTCAGGCTTGTGACGCTAGAGTTGATAGAATGGGAAAAAAGAACCGTTATTCTATTCAGGCTCTTATAGAGATCGTTAGATTACCCATCAAGATCCTGGCATATTTTGCATAGCGCCGTCGGCTACGAGGAGCATCGAATCAATGAAGGAAAACTTTTGACAACGAACTGGAAAAAGGCATGCGTGAAAAGATTTATTTATCATGGGCACCAGGCGGCGCTTAACATGAGCCGATTGTGCTGAGATAGTATGAACGTAAATTCAATATGATTATGGTATGGTTGCTATTAAAACTATACAATGATTACAATATCGATATTAATAGCTTTGAAGACAAACACGAACGAGGCGCGTAAGGAAGCGAAACTAATGCGGGCCAACGTGACATTGCAATGATTCAAGGTAAAAAAGCATACATTCTCAAGATGGCTTTAGAAGTTCTAAATTATAACATAAGAGAAAATATTTAATTGTTTTATTTACTTATTCTAATCCATACTATTTGAAAATTACGGCACTAAAGAAAAATAAATTTTCCGTAAAAAAGCCATGCACCCATCGGTCACAATGAAAATCGGGGCTTTTTTTTTGTATCGACTATCTAACGCAAGCCTTTTTGTAGTTTCTCAACTGATTTGCTACAGGCCTTTTGACGGTAAAAACAAATTCCACGTCTGTTCGACCGTCCTTCGAAAAATTACCTCCGAATAATTTCGGATACCTTCCGTGATCACAAAGCAACCTCCTTGTACTATGTCAAAATTCGACGTAATCCATTTTGTCATTATTTTGCTGAGATTTTTCTTGTTTAAACTGTTAGATAATTAATCACATTATTGAAAATGCGCCCCCTACGTTTTGGCGCCACGGCGTACCCCCGTCATTGTGTCTCTAGTACTAAAATTAAGCTTATTTATTCTTACCCTTGTGCTTTGAGAAGAGGAACAAAATCATATACAGCTCTGACTAACAACTGGTCTATGCATTTAAGTGTGATGCATGCTGATGTCGTATTACGCGCGCCTTGGAATAGACATCTTAGTCAATGCACGAATCTTTTAAATACGTTCTAAAAGCCCTTATTTGAATTTTATCGCCTATTTTAAGTAAACATTATTAGCGGCTATTTTTACAGAATTGTAACGTATCTTGGCTGATTACTGGACAAACAAACGCCCCTTTTTTCAATTAATTTTTTACTTTATTACTTTTACGAACATCAATAGGTTAGCCGAATACGAGCACTCCCGTATGTCACGTATAGGAAATTGTTTAGAGTTAGTATAAAAGAAAAAAAAATTGCAATTACGAATCAGTGCGAAATGCAAGGCGATTTAATGCCAGGCACATCCCACCGGACCCGTGATTTTACCTGCTAGCGTACCGGCCTGCGAAACTTGAAAAAAGCGGACGCTTACAAGTTTGGTTTTGTGCAGAGAGCCCGCGGTCTCGAGCAATAGTCAAAGCAATTTATCTATCACTCTTTACCCCACTCGCGTATCATATTAATACGATAAACACACGCATACCCAAGTCGGAGAAAAACAAACTTCTCTCAAAATAGTAATTAATTATATTTGCGGCACTTTAGATTTGTCTATAAGCACGAAAACGCGACTGGCTACCTACGCGAATTTTATGTTCCAAGTGTATAGTGTTTTTGCCGCCGTTTTTTTTTTACTATAAAGCACTAATTAACACCAGTTTATGTGTTTATTTTCCGCTCACAAAGATTCTAAAGAGGTCTCTAAAGTGAACGTCTTAAATATTTGAACCCGATTGAGGGTTGGCACACTACCAGTTCAACCCTACGAGGAAGACAATGGACGACCAAAATCATCTGGCATACATTTCATTCATTTAACTACATCTTATGAAACATTGTTGCGAAGTTCGATTGCGACGCCAGGACCGTCGAATATCGATGTACTTAAAGAGGTACACTCTACATGATGTTGCTTGCCGAAAAGATGGCAAAGTTGTATTGCGCTCTCAAACTAAAGATTACCTCTCGTACTAAATTTGTAACCTTAAACGCAAGAGTATTATTAGCAGGCCGAATGATCCGAGTTGTTAATTTTTAGCGGTAAGGATATATAAACACCAATATCCTCGCAGTGTTGTCAGTATTTTATATGGCGGCATGAGGGCCGACCTTAAATATGCTCCTGTTTGAGCTTCTTCACAGAATCATGTTCCAAAACAAGTGGCATTTTTTAGTAAAATAAGAGCTTTTAAACTCCTTTCAATATAGGGGATTAGAGCAGATTTTGTATGTTAAACCTCCAGATTCTACAAATGATCTCCAGAGAACGAGTAAATTTCAGAAATTGATTTGTGTACCTACTAGTTGTTGGTGGCATGTCTCTCTATCCAACTGTCGTCCTTACTTTCCGAAATAGCACAGCTAAAAGGAACGTTCAAAAAAGATGCTTTTAAGATAGGAAATCCAGTATAAACGTAGCTCTATCATCACGAGTTTTCTGTATGTTTGTACTCGAATATGTGTCTGTGGCTCAGTATCTAGTGTTATGTGGATAAAAAGAAGGTCGCGGGTTGCAAAATCATCGAAGCCGTATTTACAATTTTGTGTAATTTCTTGTCATTTTTAAATAATTAATTCCGTTGTTAACTGGTGGTTAGAAGGTCTTATGTGAATATGTTCCAACAAAGAAAATATTCGAATTTATTTTTGTCTGTCGTTTATGCTGGTTCTCTCTTTAATATTGAGTGGCTTCACGTAAGCCCCATAACAAACTACCGTTTACCTTCTCATCACCTTGAAGTTTCCATAAATTGTCGTATGTCAAATAGGATGACATGCACTTTAAATATTGCAATGATAACAATGTAGCACTACATAATCTTCCATGTCGTCTATATTTCACTCATATAATGCAACGATAATCACAAGAAAAACTGCAGATATTATAATTATCTTTTTTATAGTTTGTCTGAAGAGCTTCAAATGAAATTAAACAAGGCAGCAATCCGCAACAGAAAAATTACCTTTCAGATAATCTTATAATCTAGCGGATTATTACAAAGTTGATGTTTCAGTTAATACTCTCTTTATTTGACTACACGTCTTGAATAATATGTTAATGTCTGAGTTAACTTACGTTTCTCCTAACAGTTCATTGCCAATCGTGTGCTTATACTTTCCCGTGCAAATACTAAAATACTAATTGAAAAAAAAAACAATTTACATGTACGTTTGCTGCTGCGTAGAATGATACGACCAATACGAAACATATTCAATAGCTGTTTCATTCATAAGATAATGGGAGTGATATCCGTCTTCCCTATTGGTTACGCAAGTTTTTAATTATCGTTGTTTTGGTGGTAACGGGCAACAAGGAAAAATCCAAGTAACATAAACTGAAGTAAAAACTAATCAGGCCCCGGCGGGGTTCGAACCCGCGATCTTCTGTTTACGAGACAGACGCCTTACCACTTGGCCACGGAGCCACGGCCAACGTACCCAAACCATCAAAAACCATACCTGAACCAGGGAAATCCCCCAGGCTTAGTTTTCAATTCAATCTATGGCATCCAATACTTTAAAAAAGCAAGCAGCAGTATGTTTCGGTGTTCTTTATTGACTAGCCGACGATAAATCAAGATCAGCTCAGCGCCTGTCTGTCTGCGCACAGTTCTTGATATTGACACATGCAGAACTCCTCTGCTAGTTCAGAGCAGTTTCAGCGGTAAGGGTCGTCTGTTTACAAATACATCTGTTTCCGACGCCTTCTCTCGCGCCGCTATGCGCAAGAATTTTCGAGCGACATCTGAACAGAACCAATGCGTCAAGTTACATGTTTTTAGAAAGTCTCAAGTACTAAACTAAAAGTCTTCCTATGTCCTTGTTAGGCTTTATAGGTTTGCGGGAACTAACAGTTACGGGATTCGAAAAATATGCAGAATTTGCTTAGTGATATTCGTAGCAGGCTACCGCGACTGAAGAAAGTCGAGACGCGTGTGCAAACCGAAGCAGGTTGGTAATAGATAGAAATCGACCAACAGTTGACCCTTGCTTTAAATATCTTTATGTTGCTTTAATGCAGAGTGTCAATGAACGACGCTACGTTCGAATATTTCGCCTGGCTCTCTACCCGTGAGTATTAACTGTATGATGTATTAACTAAGGCCCGTACGATTGCATTGATTTATCAATATAATCCATTCCGTTATATCATTTGGATATATATAATGGATGGTGATAAAGCTCAATATATGTACGCAAATAGATGAAAATCGTGTCACATTGATCTCTTGGTTCAAGTGTAATTATAGAAAAGTCAATATTAATGGCTTCGTTGCCGTTCATGGGTTTAGAAAAATGACATCGTATGATTACGTAGTGACAGATATTTAATTTATTGCGAAATATAAGGCGCACCATGTTTCTAACTTCTTTCTATAAAATTATAGACATAATATACACTCTACAAATCGAACCTTCATAGAACTAGACACCGTTCCTGTTTCACTGAATATAATCGTTGATTATTTTACTCGTCGTATTAAGGACGTCCTATCATTTCGCTTTTTATGCCGTATCATATCGAAGCCATGAGAACCGTAATTGTGGTAAAGTTATCTTAGTAGATTTTTTCAAACATAAATTTAATTAAGTATTGTCATGATTATTCGTTTTAGAATTGTCTAATCGAAAAACGATGCTCAAAACGTTGGTTACTTAGGTAGTTGATAGTTTAACATTGTAATATGCGTATCGTAATTACACCTTTGGATCCATCAATCATACTTGCTTAGGACAACTTCTAACGCACCCACCTCTAGGGTTGCTTGTTCACTGTTTTGTCCAAATCGCATGAACTTGATGGCCTAATACTTGGCACCCAAGTGATGTGAAATACATAACCGCGACCGCGGACAAGTGACTGTGGGCAGAAGGCCTACTCATTTGATTAAGGTGGCAAAGTTGTGCTGTTCATGTACCGAAATTAAATCATATCTTGTAAAATTAACCCTCTATAATGGACGAATATTATATAGCGGCGGGCGAGGCCATCTAGAGCACCGTCAGGATTTCGGGATCGGCAGATATCTCTGTTATTGTTCCGGTGGATTTTTGGGCCACACTAAAAGTTCATACAATTAAGAATAACTGGTTTGCACCTTCTAAGAGACTTTCAATTAAATGTCTAATAAGGTATTCCATTCATAAATGAATACTAAACGGCTATCATACGAATACGGTCTCCGCCAACGAACACATATATACTGATGTGCTTTACAGCTACTTAAATACATTTACTATTAATATTAGTTACATTTTTTAGGAAACGTATTACTTGAACGACGCAATAGCGCAGGAGGTTTTTCGGGGATATTAAACCCAGAGCCACGAACACAAGAGAGATGCCGCGGGTTTGTCTACGACTTCAAGCCAGATCTCCAAATGGCTTCAATTACGCCTGGACTTTATCTCAGTAAGTACAGCCCTTTTCTACAGTATTTACATTTTACAAAACGTCAAACGTGGCAATTTCCCATTTCGTGATTTATGATCGACATTATTACAGATATTACGTACATTGTCACGATTGCATTCATTATAGAACGTTAGATATCAAATTAATGTGCGTACAAAAAGTGGGTTTATATTTAGTTCAAGTTAAGTGTTTAGTCTATGAAAGGTGACTTTTTAATTTCAGCATTTCTTAGATCATGGAACACCACTTAATTGAGTGTACAGAAAGACTGGTGTATAAAGGAGGAGAATATTCAGATGGACAATTCTATTACATAATCACAACGTATATTTTGGAAACTAAGAAGGCATTCTGCTTCGAAATCATAATTACTATTAATGATAGGATGAATCACTCAACCGATAATAACCGATTCTCTGTTTGAATCATATATGACTTGAAGAACGATAGTTCACCATGCACAGCCAGAGTCGTCGATCGTCATAATGAAATTATCCGATATGAAAGGAGAAAGGATTGCATTGTTTATGCGGTTTGGACTCTAAAGACTAACCAGTACATGAATTTAGTCCTCCACCTATTTTACATACATATAATATCTCTAATATTTAGAATGAACAATCAACGAATACGTCAGTCTTGGGAAATGCAGGATCAAAAAATGCTAATTAGAGTTTATGCTTATACTCCTACAACGATATATTATCCAAACAAATATAATAACAAAAGCATAAAAATCATAGGAAAATTCGGTGGATTTCTTTTACAACGAAGTTTATGCCTCATTCAATATTCATTATTCCGCATCTTCTTTTAGGTTCACAAGACGTTGCATCAAATTTAGAACTTTTGAGATCGCGGAACATTCGTCACATCATTAACGTTGCTTGGGGGATCCCCAATTATTTTCCTCAACACTTCCGATATCTGAAACTTCGGCTCTTGGATTTACCGGAACAGAACGTTCGGCTAGTATTCGAAGAGTGCTTCGACTTCATCGATGAAGCGATGTCCACAGGAGGTTCGACGTTAGTTCACTGTAACGCCGGTTAGTTGCTATCTTCGGCTGAACAACTATGATTACTACGCTACATACTTACGAGATCTTATCGCAATGAGAATCATGATAAATCTTCAACCCAAACGTACTGAAAAAAATACGTTCCTCTATTACGCCATAGCTGGTGTTCAGGGGACTCCGGTAGGCTGCAGTACTTCTAAGCAGGCTATGAAAAGTCCCTGCGTATTTGCTCACTGCATCCTTAGGGAAAACGCACGCAATCTTATCGAAAATTCAAGCTCCTGTCCATGATTCCAAAGTGATATCTAATGCATACGTGTTGATTCGACCTTCAGTTGAGACTCAATATTTTTTCTAATTATTTAAATTCTTAATTTCAGTTCATTTTATTATGCCATAAATCAAATCTACGGTTACGGCTATATAGACATAAAGCGAGTGGCTGTGATGCATTCGTTCCTGCTAGCCACCTACAAAGCTAAGTCAGCTCGCCCGCTCCATTCTGATGGCAGCAATAGGATGGCTGACTATACGGCGAAAGTCGCGAAAAGATTACTCAAACTGATGGGATCCAAAGCCTGGATGTGTGGGAACTGCCATGCTGGTGTTCAACTAGGGAAAGCTGAAAGGATGCCTTAAGGGGTACGAGCGGCTTATTACAAAAAGATGGAAACGGCCATCATACTAGCTTATGCGCGTAGACATTAAAGAAGAGCAGCCTGGGCCGTGCTTGATTTCGAAATCGATGCAGAGGAACTGTGGAAAAGCTTTAAAGCTATAAGAACGCTATCCTCCAAAAAAAGCACTCTCGGTGAGACAATTTTCTGTCGTTATAGGGAAGCCAGCGAGACTTGCGACTAGTCTGAGTGTCAGTCTTCTAGAGGGGCTAGGTATAGGGTTTGTTCAGAATTCTTTTGAACAGCATTCATAAACCCGTATAGCGATCAGCAGTGTTCACTGATCAGCAAACTTTTTATGAGTTAGACTGAGCGGTTAGAGACTATATGCTGGGAGCCCAGTACTAGGCTAGTCTTGCGTTATGTAAGCACCATCTCGCTGATGGTTGATCATCGAGTTGAGATGCTTATTTCAAAAATTTACAAAGATGCTAATTTCGTGGAGCATTGAGTCATAAGTAAGAAACAATAATCGCTATATGGCAAAAAAAACTGGAAGGCGGGATGTTTCTTGCTTTGCTGCACAGTATCCTCTGTCGCTATGATCTAAAGAATTTGTAACTCGTACTTGCGCAGATAGCCAAGAGCTATTATTAAAATCATTCGAATGCATGAAAAAACGTTCTTTGTATGATGGCATAATATTTTTCGGAGAGAGGAATTTCTGATGGGGCATGTGCATACGTACTCGGCTGTGACGTCTGCCAGTTTGCAAAGTAAGGCCGCAGAAATTCGCTGCTGGCGTGACCATGAGTCCTAATGGCCAGAGAGGAGAACCAAAATCTCTACGCTAAAAATAGGATATACGTCAAAACGACGGGAGATTTCGTTGTGTGAAGCACGGCGAACACATTAAGCGATAAAAGATGTCGGCCACGAGATGACGGTGTCCTTTCGGATAAACAGGGCGAAGGTGTAATAGATAAAATATTATTATTCCATGTACAAGTGACTGTATTTTTATGTTGAAAGCCCTTTTTTAGTCTACGAGATACTAACAATTTTGCATTAGTTTATCTAATAAAGTAGTGAACTAAACTATATGGGCATGCGTTTTAGAACACTTTGTATACGACGCAAGGTAACAGTGTTTCGTTTTTGTTTGCTATTCGTGTGCTGTGATTATGTGTGGTTTCTATACTGCGCTACAGGGGTGTCCCGTAGCAGCACAATCTGTATAGCATACCTGATGAATCGACAACGGATGCGGCTGGTTCCTGCCCTAAATCAGGTGAGGCTCCGTGCACTCATTTGAGATGCCGTTATTTGCCATAAATATCACGTTGAATTCTATCTATTATGTTTCGCATGCTATCCTCCGACTGTTTCTCCTTTGAGCTAGCTCTTTGCATTCAAGTTGTTGTTATTTTAACTTTTTTGGATTAAAACCAAGTAAATTGACAAAACATATTCTCTATATATTTGTCAATGGAATATCCAGGTGCGGATGGAGCGACCAATAATACGGCCCAATGACGGATTCATGCAGCAACTGAAAGAGTATGAAAAGGAAATACATCCTCTCACAACCTAATGGTTCTGTTGCTGAGGGAACATGTTTCACGAATTAACATCACCAGCCAGTTTATTTTCCAGCTTATTAAGCAAGTGTCCATAATACGCCAATGACGCGATAAAAAATACGCATATGCATAAATAATGCATGCGTTATCTTACGAAGCATTTAGATTTTTTCTAAATAGTTTATTCTATTTCATAGCACTTTTCAGAGACGTTTTGTACGGGGTTCTCAAGATCAAAAACCCAATTTACTATGGCGAAGCCCTATTTTAATAAAAAGTGATGAACAATAAGGACGTACCAGTACAGAAATGTACCATACATGTGTCTTTTTATAAAATGTACACGAATTCTCATTACAAATACGACCATGAAGATATCTGAAACAATAATACATACGACAAATATTTCTGCTTATCACAAATGTGTAAATAACCCACTTTGATCGACTGTGAAAAATCCTCGACTGTGTCAACGTCTCCTTAGTCTCATTTTAGCGATATGATCCTACACCAAGCGGTGAGGAAATCGATGTGCATGTGAAACAGTTGTGCTAACGCTGACAACCATGAAATATTTTATAATTTTTAATAAAACTTCTCTCAGAGGACCACGAATGAGAAACCTTATGCTACTTTGGTGTATAGTGGTGTCTTCTTTCGAAGCAGGTGTACAGATGCATGTCCGTTGAAGTTTGATATACGCTATGTACAATATTAACCAAAAAGGCATTTCGATAATCGGCTACCTTAATATCATCTCAAATACCTTTGAATCTGCATATTTCTAGGTTTGCCGATAGATGAAACGACTGTTTACGTGATGGGCATTGCTTTTTGGCTAACCAAGGATGCCTGAAATGGCGGCCCACTTTCAAATAATTACGCTGTATCCAGAATCTAAGATATTGAGCCATGATAAAAAAGAAAAAGGTTAAAATCACTTCTGCGCATGTTGACACACACACTCAGATAGTGAGTTCACTGAATAAACATCGAAAATCTTTTTCTGTTGAATGTCCGATCAGAGACATAAATCTGTTTCAAAGTTACATTGACATGCGTTACTTTATTGGGGAAAGAAATTATCTTCCACTTTATTCTTAAAAATAGTTCCATCGAATTTTTATGCCGCCTACTTTTAAATAACAAAATAGTCTAAATTATTAAGGTATCCATCAAATACCTATTCCCTGTATAACGTTTATCATTTCATTTAATACAACGAGAATATCGACTTTCTGACCGGTTTTTCTGAAGACTATATTGCTGTTCTGTCGGAGAGAGAAACTAAAAAATTTGATCGAAAATATTGAAAAGCAGTTTTTACAATGACTGCGACGTTGATCCTGCTTGATAACGTTACTACGTCGTTAGCGGAAATTTTCGCTCTCCTGAAGCAGCGAAAAAGCTCTTATCAAAAAGGATAAACACATTGACCATTTTTTTTAACCCCGAATTGAAATTTTCCAGAACAAATTACGATAGGCCATATGCATATACTAAACAAGTAACGTATATTATTTTTATTCTAAGCAAGTTAACTTTGTGTAAAATATTTCTCCGTTCTAAATCCGTTCCGAAATCTACATTTAGGCAACTATTTCACATGTGCGTTTAGTGATTTGTATTACTCTAATATATAAATTTCCTTAAGGTGAATAAAATCGTTTTCGATCTCATTTGACTTATTTTCCAAGAATGTTATATAATACGGACCTAATAAACTAAGTCTTGAAAAAAGATGAAAAAAATTATGTTACAATCGGGCATTCGGACTTTTGGTCTGAATGAAGTCGCTTATACTGCCGCGACGGCCGTATTTACATAGCGCTGGACTTATAGTAAACAGCTCGGATTTTGATCTTAAACAAGACAAATTTTGGAAGTTTAAACGCGTGACTACTAATACCACTTTCCCTTAGCCATCACCTAATCAAATTAGTCCCTACTGGCCCTAACGCTTCATTGTGCTATAATATCTGCTTAATGTGCTGCATTTACAAGGAAGCTAAAGATTTTGATATAATCTTAATATAAGCAATGTTTAGGAAAACACATAACCAATAAAACAATATCGAACTCGAGTGGCCGTTATCAGAACATAGACCTACGTGTTTTTATATCTCCTTTTGTTAGCGCTAGAGTTACCAAGTGTCATCAGTCGACCTATAGTGGCAACAAATTTTAGCGGCGTTACGCTCGACGTTCCTTTGCGATAATTTGCAGCATACGTTTATTGATAGGCTAAGCCAACCCTCTAAGAGTGGTCAGAATCGTTAAGCCCGTTGTTAAAGTTGCCCAATAACTCTACATACAGACTTTGCTTATTTAAGAACACGATCTGCAATTACTATGAGTTCTAGCTCACTTTCTAGTTTCTTTAGTGACATTTGGAGTTCTTGCAGAAAGCTCGTATCGCATTCCGTTATTTTAAGAAGTTCAGTACTCAAAAAAAAAAAAAGATTTTCAAAAATTAGCTGTGGTTGCCCGAACTTTGAAAACATCTAGAAAATAAGGCAAATAGCACGGAATCGTGTTTTATCTAACCCATTAAAATTCGGTTTACTTAAAAACGCAAAAGATTAGATCAGAGTAACACAAAGCCTGAAATACACAACTGTATATAATCTGCGGGATTGGCTCTACTTTACGGCACATATCAGCTGAAATACTCAAACGTAAAATTCAAAACAAGATATATTGTGCATCGAGCCTAAGTAGTTTAATAGACAAACAATAAAAAACTGTATGCTGGCTTTTTTTTGAAGTTCTTAGTTCCACGAATTTGAATGTTCTTCCGCGTATGAAGTAATGGGAGTCATTTTTCCTTATGTAATTCAAATTAGATTAAAATACAGGATACTCTTTATCGCATTAAAAGTATCATAACTGCTACCCAGGAGAGTAATAGTTCTTTTCTGAGAACAAGCAGATAGACCATAACCTGAACAGCTGGCAGCGGTAAATGGAGCGTCGGGTCCGCAAATATGACGATTTTGCTTCGATACGTTGCTCAGACCCATAAATTTTTATCAAATTTTTTCAATTATTAATAAAGCTTTTTACGCCTAAGAATGGAAAAACTATCTTGAAGACTTCATTTATTCGCTCATAGCTTGAAAAGCGTCCAGGCGTTGCCATTCGTTTTTAAGTTCTGTAGTTTAAGTTCTGTAGACTTTTTTTTACTTCATGGTTAACTGCAATGCGCTTGTTTACGTCAGTTATGATTCATTAACCATAGGCAAGTACTGGATGCATGTTATTATGGCTAATTCGATGTTGTCTACTCAATTCGCTAAAATAAGGAAATGTAAATAAAAATCAACCTGAACAAACCGAACCTTTCCGAATTAATTAGAATCCGATTAGAAAACTAAAATTGAGGCCAGGAAAACAAGTGATCCTCCTGAGGTATTTACAGACTTGCTTGCCGGGACTAGGAAGTGCCGGAACCTTGGCGACTAAATTTAAAATGATAATAAACGTTAATAAACATTAAATAATATTTACTAGAGAACAATTAACGATTTATTAAGCTAAACGCTCTGAAACAAATATCATTTGTTGGTCGTCCTCCTCTCTGGTTTCGTTTCGAACGAGTTGATCCAACCGGCAATAAGGAGGAATCCTATGGCCAAAAACCTAAAACAGAACATTACAAGAGGATATATACAATCCTAAGTATAAGGCTTTCAAGGGTCGTGCTAGCCTCTGTTAAAATAACGACGGTTTTGTCATACAGAAAAAAAATGTGACAAACATTATCGGACACGCGTAAAATTCTTGTCGACTGCCTAGAAGGTAAACGGCATATGCTAAACAATGGTTTGGATCCTTTGAAGTTGATTATTTAGTGAAGCCCTTAATGTTTCAAATTTTACGTCCGATATCCACACAAAACGCTTGTTCATAATGACTTTAACAATAATAACAACAATAAAGTGAAATTCAAATTGCTTGAGCCGTCATTGATCTCGTAATCTTTAACCTTTAACAACTTTCAACTATTTTTAGACCTTGAATTTGAATTTCTGATCCCATTTCAAGCCTTAATCTAAAAATGTTTTTTCTTCGCGACTTCGGTAAAACCTTATAATCAGATATTTTGCGATTTATCAAGTAAGCCAATTCGGCATATACAATTACTTTAAGAAATCGCTAAAAACAATGAAAAAACCTAAATGATCACTATCTCGACAAGTAAGTACAAATCAATCCTAAAAGAAGTATTTCACTCAAGGTCACTATAGATTTTTCCCTGGAAAGTATCTCTTTAATGCGGAGAGAGTGAGATAGTGTCGGAGCAACATATATGAAAGCTGCGCTGCTACAAGGCTGGGTGCGCGCTTCATTGCTTTCAGAGTAGTGGAATCAAGAAAAACTCCAAGGCCGAAACAGTTCGGATTGAGGGTACGGCACGATAAAAATACAGAATATATAGATTACCGTTGAATTCTCCAAGTCACTAAGAATTAATAGTAATGACTTTGTATGTGTGACATATAGTTAACTAACCAAATCGATATTGGAATATTTTCTGGCTCCTGGTCTCGCTTAGCTTCATACTGTGCATATTGTTTTCTATACATTATATCTTGTCGTAGCTTTGCTCCATAATGTTGTTGATAGAATTCGTCGAAGTTATAAATGTGAGAATGACCCGTGGGAGGAGGGCTTCTTGTTTTAATAATCACGTTACCCGGAGCCTGCTTCTGCACACGGGTTTTACCTAAAAACAATGATAGTAATTAATTAATAGCTCATGCAACTTTATGGGGACTGGTAGCTGCAGGTGAATTGAGGGTGATATAATTTCAAAGCTGTAATCCGTCTGTCTTTTAAAACCACAAACTGTGGAGTCGCATATTAAAGCTGCATGTCCTTTTTCCTTCGTCTATAAGAGGGGAAGAAGCGTACGGTGTGATAAAAGTGGTATATTCAACCCTTGGTTGACCTAGAACATTTTTAGGTTCTAAGGACACCTGTTGCTATGGTTAAGGCAATACAATATTACAGATGCGATCCTGCATGTCGGCTATGTATTGACAAGCACCTCTGTGCACTTAAAGATTAAAATATAGGACAAGCTTAGCACTTGAAGCGTTTTTCATATTTTACGTTCGGTATTTGGGCTGTGAGGCATTACTTCAAACGGCTGGTTCTTCCTATCAAGACATGAAGTGTGTCTACGCCCAAACTCAAACCCAGGGTCCCTAACTTGAACAGGAAAACACTTTACCCACTGCGCTATCATAGGAACTGTTCCATCTAGCAAATGAGCATTCTTTAGTATATATATATATATACACAATACCTCACACAATACAATAGAATAATGATTTGCAAGCTAATCTACTTAATTTTCATTTAAGGTCCTCACATATACTTTCAATGATTAGAGTTAACAAGAGTTAGTCCTTTGTCTATATATGATACTTTATGGGCCATGCTTTATACTTTTCTAGTATATATGTTCAGCTTTGGGCCCGCAATTCAAAGCCTCTTAGCGAGCTTCCAGTGATCAACCCTAATTATCATAACAATATAGGTTCGCCCATATTTAAACATTGTGCACTTTCTCAACTACGAAATGCAGAAGTGATTTTAAAGTACATCAAAAAGCAACAAAAGATGTCCTCCATAAAGTGTCCGGCTGCCAGTTTGCACAGGATGGTGAGACACGCAGTGCCCATTATAATTATTCCACGGCGTTTGCACGGGGCAAGAGGGTCGGGCCTATAGATTTGATACTAAAAGTAAAGTAATACTATACATGTGGTCTCAAAGCAAACGCTTCATATGAAACGTAACTGGTTTATGCATATTGGGCCAACTTTACCTTCATTACATTAGCTATACTATAGTATGAGTTGCAGAGAAGATGTGATCTGCATGACAGCTGCATCTTCACTTCAATTTCAGTAGTGGCTATCATATCTACTCACGAAAAATCTAAGACATTAAATAATGTTGAAGGTGTATATACATAGGATATGACTGCTAAAAATGAAGGGGCTATCTAACGCAGTTTCAGCAGTCTCTAGAGTGAAGGCCAAGCATTTACTAGGAGTAAAGGAATGTCAACAATGCGATAACAATGTAATAAGATGTTCAGGCAAGTCCTATTTTGACATATTAATAAACTGAAACAAATCAGTAATAGTAGAGGCCACTCCTGCTTTCTGAAGTGCTTCTTACATATGCATATGCTGGACACTGGAGTTTTAATCTAAAATCGACCACGCATATTATGTACATAAGGCTATTTTAACAACTTACTCTCGGATCTTGAGTTTACCTCGAAGCAGTCAACAGTTCAAACTTTATTTAGCACTTGCTTCGTTCGAATTTAATACCGATTGTTTGCCCGCACGAACTCAGGAACAACCAATACGTTATTTTATTCAGTCATAACCTATGTGAAATAAGCATTAATGCTTAAGTTTGATGAACTTAAATTTAGCAATGGGTTCTTTATCTATAGTGAAATATTTCCTTAGATAAAGTTATATGAACAAAAATTTTCCAATTTTTCGAAATAACAATCAAAACTTTTGTAAACAACCGAAATCATATCTTCAACACTGAGTGTTACATGTCATCGCGTACCAAGAACTTTGCAGTCATATTCTTGTCGACTCTCAGGACTCGATAATACCTGATAAGCTTCAGACACCTTCCGAAATGCTTCAGCTGCATCGGCCTTATTCATATTACGATCAGGATGAAGCTTCATTGAGAGCCTGCGATTCGAATGCAACAGATTAATCATGCAGGTCAAGTTCCAATTAGATAAGTTGAGCCGTGAGCTGTGATAGGATAGTACATTAAACAAGGACTGACAATATTTAACATTATAGTACTTATTATGTAATAAAAACTTACATATTATTGAATATTTCATGTTATATACGAGTAATTAATATTGTATAAATACGCACGATAGTTAATGATTTTCAGTTAAAGTCAATTGTTGCCGTGACAGCGCCTAAAGATATGGGGTCTCTAGGTCCGAAACTGGTGTAAACACAGTTCGCTTCGTGCTTAAAAACAGCTGTAATGTTTAATACCAGTGTTGGACTAAGATTCTAAACATTTATTATTAGTCAAAGCTCTCTTTCAAATTGAGCCTACCGCTGAAGTTCGTGTGGTTTGAATAAAGTTTACTTAAACTTAAATTAAAAACTGACCTAATCCCTCAAACAACTTGAGTTGAATTTTCGTTACAAGCTGCATATCTAACTTATTATTCGGGAGATCACACTGCAGCCACTTGCAATTGCCTCATCCATAATCAAAGATAGAACAATAAAAATAGGTCAGTGTTTGCACCCTCTGTACTAGAATTGTATATTGAATCGGACAATTGTTAAGGTCATAAAAGAGCCATGCAAAAATTCAAGAGCTGAGAATCGTAAACGAACCTATAAAATGCAGCCTTAAGATCCTTTGGTGATACATCCTCAGTCACCTGAAGAATATCATAATATGTCTTCGTTTTGTGTTGAGAGAACGATTTTGCTTGTATAAACCGTCCTTTTTGTCGCCCAAAGCCATTCCATAGCTCTGTTAGAAACCTTTTCGCAATTACGCTGACTGGAAACATTGCACTACTGCTATACACTGAAACGCCTCTTGGCTGTTTGTATAAATTACTTAATCATTACCATACCGCCGGATAGATGTACTTAGCATTCCACAAACAAAACATGAACGAAGAGAAGAAGATATCGTTTGCCTAACATCTCTGTACGATGGAGTATTGTGACTAGGGGACCATAGTCACGTACAGGGTGCCGTCATATTCTTAATGAATGCATTTATATCGTCATATCTGCACCAAACTATTGTCCCCGCAGTTTCACTACAAGAGAACACAAGATATTTTCCCTTAAATACTTAAAATGTCACAAAGTCCACTAAGAAACGACCAGAACATTTACATTGTAAAGGTTAACGGCGATTCCGAAATTACGACTCACTTATGCGATGTGTTAAAGACCTCCCAGTAAAAGAGTCACCGTCAAGAGGAGGTAAACCTGTGTTTCGAACTGTCTGTATCAACGAAACTCGGCGGCGGGCGTTCGTTTTTGACCGTTGCTTTTCCGGTGGCTCTTATATAGATAAACACGCAGATCTACTGGCTTCCGTACATTGACATAGCCCTCAAAATTCGTTCTGCTAAGTTGTCTGTTTGTAGATTGGTGCCTGTGTGAACAGGGTTATCGTATTACGAGCGTTTGATTTTACTAGACAAAAGTTGCTAGGTCACAATTAGATTCGGCTGAGCGGAACATCGACAAAATGTCGACTACTTCACAGAAGCATAAGTCGTTCGTCTCCGAGCCCATGGGCGAAAAACCCATCACTGATGTTGCCGGCATCGGCGAGGTAAGAAGCCAAACAGCAAACAACTTCACAAAAGATTACAACTATTGTAACTGATTGCCGTACAAGTCTTTCAGTTTTATCCGGATACGAACCTGTTTATTGACGAATATCGCGTTGTGTTGTTCTTCATGAACGTGAATCAATGTATTGTGGTTGTTAAAATGTTATACTTTATTTTGTTTTTATCATAGACGAAAACATGGTTATCGCTTATGACAGGCCTTTTCAATTAAACGATTTCAATTTAGTGAATACACATGCAGTATTTTGTGTACATAACGCCCAGGTAGTGGCCATTTATTTATTCCTCCGAACCAAGGCGACAGAGTGGTGAAAGGACAATATATATTCCATTAATTGTAGTATTTCTAATAGGAAACATGGATAACAAGCATAGCTGCTTCACATCTTAGCGTTCGTAGGATATATGAAAAATGGTTTCCTTGCGGTAGTAATTATTAATAAATGGTGCGTGAGTCATCGCTCATATACACTTGCTGACGCATGATGACAAATGATCTATGAAAAAGGACTAAGAAGGGAGATGAAATAATATTTGCAGTAGCTGCTGATATGGTTACCTGTCGCCTGATAGGTCTGTTGGAAAAAAGGCCAATTATGTCCAGCAAGACCGCCCTGGCAGCCTTTGAAGCAAAAGTGAATGTCAAAAGGTAATTCCAAAGATTTGTTCTCATGAAAAGATAGCGCTGAGAGTCAGGTTGAACCACAAGCGCTCCTACCAACCAACAGCTTCTCTCATATTCCACCCCTGCACCCCTAGTTTGCGCGGGCAGAATGTTGCGGGTGACGACGATACTGTCTTTCGAGTATAACGACGGCTATTTCTATACTTCTCTGTAAGCTTGAATGCTAATCGATAGAATTTCATTAGAATTACTCTATTAAAAGTTCACTAGAACGATACAAAATATTAATTACCGCGCTACAGTGTTGAATAGGGTGATGGAAAAGCGAGTAGAAATCACTTTTCCGTGAGTCAGAAGTCTTCACACACGAATAGCGAAATATAAATATAAACCAAATATCTGGAACATTAGCAATTTTCTATTACGAAGCATTGCTTAGGCATGTTATGTTTTAATCATGTTTGCGTTACCTAATGGCGATATAAACTAATTCAATTATATCATTTTAGACTAAGATAGTTTCTTATAGGAATGGTATCATGATGTACAATAGGTATTTTGGAAGTGTAACAGATGCGTGTCAAGCATCTTATGTCTAGCAATATTATTGCTCCCCGAAGAGCTGCATTTCTAACTCGTAATTATTTTTACCGTGCACAGGTGTTGGGCAAACGTCTTGTTGCTAAGGGATTCGATAAGGCGTACATCCTCCTAGGGCAGTTTCTTGTCCTCAAGAAAAATCAAGAGCTTTTCACTGAGTGGCTCAAGGATATTTCCGGAGCCAATGCAAAACAGGCAACTGATTGCTTCCAGTGTCTAAAGGACTGGTGCGATGAATTTCTGTAGACCTCAATATGTCTACAAAAGTTTAAACACATTTATATATATATATATATAAACTGTTTATTGTAATTGAGAAAACATAAGTTTTTGGAAAATATATTTGAGAAAAAAATTGTGAATAAACATGTATGTTTTCCAGAAAACGTTAGTTAAATCAGAACGCATTTGAAGTTCCCGTTTTGCGAAAAACAAAAATTATGATGGGATTCACTTCGTTAGCGCCCTCTACCGGCACTATAATCAAGTATTTCGGTGAAGATCAATATATCAATACTCAGGAGTAGTACCCTGTATGTAAGCTTTCTACCTTGAAGCTATACGTAATGGCTAGTCCCTGTCTTGTTTAATATTTTACTGGTGGTTGGGCCATACCGACCGTAAACAGCTTTTACGATTACAATTGAGTAAGCAGTGCATTTTTAAATTTGTTACAAGTGACATTGATGATTATTCATATAAGTTTACGATCCACTTAGGGACCCGGTAACGAAATGGGCCCGAAAACATTTTCAAGATTATGACAGGGGACACATTTTCTCCGAAAAAGCTTTTATTGCTGACCAATTAAGCGTAAAACAAGTAGTGTAACTG
This sequence comes from Varroa destructor, assembly GCF_002443255.2. Taxonomy (NCBI): domain Eukaryota; kingdom Metazoa; phylum Arthropoda; class Arachnida; order Mesostigmata; family Varroidae; genus Varroa; species Varroa destructor. The sequence goes on from NW_019211458.1 coordinate 1,390,249, forward strand.
AATGACAACAATAGTGACGAACTATGAAAACGCTCTTAAACCGATTTCATCTTCGTAAGGTAGTAGCTATTCCCTGCTACACCATCATCACTACTATTGCCGAATCTCCTGTAGGGAGAGATTTGTAGCTATTATTGCTCACTGAAACTCTGACTGAATATTCATTCATCTTTCTATTATAATGTATCAATCGTTTCTCACATTTAAGAATGCAATTAGAGTAAATAAATGGTAGTAACAATATAACGATGGTAAGGAATTTGCGCTTTTTCAGACAAGGGGCCAAAAGTTCATTATGTATTTGACTGCAAGTAATTTATGGACAAGTCGCTTTTCAAATAGTCGTTTGAGTAAAGTCTTGCATAAATGACACACATAATTTATCAGAGTTCTAAATAAATGAGTGAATTCCACGTAACTGATGTTTATGTATTTCTTAACCTTGGTGTACAGCACTTCATTAGATTCATAGATATTTGTGACATACAAAACGGCTACATGTTAGAGCAAGCCAAGCAAGCTAAAAAAAAAAATAATTCATTAATTAATTAATGTTCGTTTTCAGCGTTATCGCAGCAATATAACGTATAGAGCGTGGGATGATATGGGCTCATTATTTTTCTAAGAGGGTTTTGAAACGTTTCTTCTATCCTGGATGGATTACAGATTCCTCTTCGTGTAAGTTTATGAAATGTTAAACTTCAAAACAAATTTGTTCACTAGGCACACCTGAAAGGTTAGAGCTGTATGCTTCGTATAGTAGTCTGACTCCATTTGCATTCTGAATACAAGATAGGCAGAACTTAATGCGTGCAGGAGAGCATACTGAACTAGCATATATCTATCTAATACTGCTACATTAGCTACAAACACCTGCTAGAATACTCGGCAGCTGCTAGAACGCAAACGATCGAGCTCTTCCATGTGCAACAAGTTTATTGTTATGATGATACAGAACCAATGACGCTAACATTGTCGATTACAAATTCATTGCATTTCGATAATCATTGATATGGAAATCATATGCACCTATGATAGTTATATAGCGTACAGGCCGATATATTTGGCGTTAGAAAGTAATGCTTGCATAGCTTTATTCCCTCTTCGTTTCTTCGACGTACCATCACGGCCGTGAATTTCTGTTGAAAAACAAGGGTGAGGTTTTCATTTCTCTATTTTTGCTTACTTTGCTCTATATTTAAAGCATCAAGACCGTTTGCAGAGTTAAGATGATCTCGAAATATAGTATACTTTCAGATTTGTTATGTTCTATTACAACATAAGGAATACCATAAGATCCCGCTTGCGCACTAACGAAAACGAAACAACAAAGGTTGAAATACCGACTGCTCAAGCAACAGGTCCGATGACCATCACAACCCAGAAGTGAGAAACGAATGGGAAGAAATAACGCGCTAAGAATGAAATGTAAAGATACAGTAGAGTGACACCATAGTATGCATGAAGCACTATGTAAAAAAACGGCATCAATAATAGTGATTCAAGCCTTAATGAATTAGTTTCATTCGCTCCTACCATCGAATTTTGAACCTATTGAAGAACCGAAATTGAATTAAAGTTCGTCCGGAAATCTAATTTATTACTAGTTGAAGCCAGTTTTTCTCGTCAAACTTGCGAGTTGGGTTTTTGCGTATACCGCAATCGTTCGATCGAACTGTGACTGGTCTTAGATATATTCAAGTTTTCAAAATTCTTTTCTAATTATATCCTAAGTTTTCATGTACGGCCGCGCGTTGGCGGACGCGTTTACTTAGACTCAATATGTTTTTTTGACACTGATGTGTTTCCTGAAAATAATAATAACATAAATTATTACCGCTATAATATTTATTTAATAGAGGAAGAACTGTGTAATTAATTACGCACCAACTTCGGGCCTCATACTTGCCAGCATACGTGGAACCTGCACTCACCATATGTTAGTCATATTCAGCCTCTTTTCTACTCTCAGAGGAACAGTTTGCGTATCGCTTTTGTAAAATGGGGGAGCGACCACTTTTATTTTTTACCGATGAATTGTTAAAGAGCTATTTTTTAATTAACACGAGAATATAGATTGTCGTTTTTCTTGTTATTAATTTTCCAGGCGTCCCGAACTTTCCTCGTTTTCCTCCCTCATTCCTTCCTTCGAGCGCACTTTTTCTTCCCATCAGCTTCTTGTCTACCTTATTCGTTCTTGACCATACCAATGATCATCTTTGCCACTGTTCTGTACGTCATGCTAAGTACGTCAAATTTTCTAGAAGTTACCTTAAGACCTAGTTAGACAAAAATGATATTTGTCACATCATTGACTAAGTTTGTGTCATTTATCCTTTCATCCTCTTTTACAAATATTTTTGAAAACTTTCGTGTCTAGCCAGGACCTTGTGCCAAGGAGTGAACGCCACCATTTCTACTGAGCCATTTGATTAGGCCAGTAAGTAGATGATGGGTCCACTTCTCTAGAGAAAGCTGCGGTAACCCGATTTTGCTGCTATTCCTTCGTGGTTTGCTCGTTTGCTCGTTCCTTTCCTAGTGCTGGTTTTTTTTATAGCTTATGGTATATTTGCCGTTTTGAACACCGTGTTTAACTTGGTGAATTCGTCTTATGTCCCGAGAATCTCTTTTTCATTTTTGTGGCTCTTCTTGTTTTCGGAAAGACTTTCTCTAAACGATTAACCACCGTCGTTCCCTTGTCAGTTACATTGGCGAAATGTGGATTGATTCATCATAACTCCTCGGTGTTAGCTTGATCCTTCGATCTAAATCTGTACTCCATTTGCTAAGAATTACTTTGTTCCCGACTATAGTAGGTTGCAGTCCGGGCGTCTCCGTTTAATCTTTTAAGCAAGCTATGCTTTTCTCTCTAAAGTATCGTCGTTGCGAACTGTGCGATCAACTGCATGCTCTTCAGCTCGAAAAGCTATAAGGCGCCATTATCAACTATATTCCACGGCAGCGGGCCCAGTAGTAATCCGTGGGTCACTCCATCTGTTAAGGCAATTTCCTTTGTCCTATCAGTCATTGCCCTGTTATAAAAGTAAGACATAACACATCATCTTTAGAAGAAGATTTAGAAAGTCCCTCGTCTAGCCTCGTTCAAAGCCTAGAAAGTGTTGCGCACATCTAATAAAGTAAGTGCACACAATTCCCTTGGCCATTGGTTTTTCTTTTTGGCTTTCTGCAAAACTCTGGTGTTGGCGGTTTTAATAGACCCGCTTATACGAAATCCGTATCCAGAATTCGAGATTGCACCCTTCTATTTCAGTTTCGCCGTCAGTTTCTTACGTGCGATGATTTCAAAGGATTTTCCAATTATGTCTAGTAGACAGATGATACAGTCTGTTCCACATACAACAGAGGTCTGTTGTGTTTTTCAAGCAATCCCGTGGTAACTTAGTGGGCAATTTATTTGCCTGCTAATATTAGGAACACGTTATGGTGTAGGTTCGATCCTGGGTATAGACATATTCCGTTGCACGCTAGGAACCGTCCGTCTGATAGGATGCCTAACGGCAGTGCTAGACGTGAAACTCGGAACTTATTTCCTTACGAAAGCCAATATGGGTTTTTTCAGAATTATATTATCCACCACACATCTGAAGCCCCGGATTTTCGTGGAAGAGCATCTTAGGCGTTTCGGTTGGTATTCCGTCTGGTCCAGGTCCTTTATCATTAAGAATACAAATTTTCATTTTATGTTCTATGTTGTCTGCCAAGCGAGTAAAACTCGCGTAGTTTTAAACAGCCTGTTGGCAACTCGTTCCGCCTGTTCTTACGGCAGTGTTGACGATGATTCAAGGAACCTTAGTCACGCATGACTACCATGTAGGGTTTCCCTCCTCACGCCTCTTTTTCTAGCTTGAATGTATTCCCTGCATACTTTGTCGTAGGCACCTCTATAAGCCTCAACGTCTGCTCTGGAGTGTTTCGCAGAGCATCTGTTAAAGATATGCGGAGAGTCATTCTGCGTTGGCTGGATGCAGTCACTTTAAAAGCTATTTGCAGCTGTTGCACCACTGGCTGTGATTGGACGTCGTTAACATAAAGTACTCTTCGCAACTATTATTCTGGGTATGGGTCAGTATAAAGTCATCTATTTTGGTGTAAATCACTTGGTAGCTGAAAGCTGCTATCTCTAAGCTGATCCAGGTATTTCGATAGCTTTTCAAGTTCAGCCAAATCATGTTGGAGTCTTTTGACAAAACGCTCTCTTATGTAATTTGTAGCACGTATCGAATGATTTGCAGGAAAGCCTACAAATAAATGTGAAAGAATTACATAAAGCGTGAGAAAAGATTACAATTTCAGAAAATAAAGGAATTTCAGTCCAATTGAATGGCGACTGCATCAGTCTGAGTGCTGATTCAACGATCTAGAGCTAGAACCACTTAAAGCAAAATGTTTGCCTCTCGCGAAATTTCTCGCGAGCGACGATACGACCTCAGTTAACACTGAAAAAGTCTTAAATGTTTCTCTGGTTTTGAATCGACTTCCCAGGCTTCGACCCAGAAAGGTAGAAAAACATCTCTTTTTTTCGTTCTTCGATAGTCAAATTCCTGTTGAATGTAATTTGTAATAATTTCGTGTAGTGACGCCGTTTAAAAGGGAAAAGCTGGTCTATAAAAAAAAAAAGAAAAAAGTGGTTGTTTACGACCTGGTCGCAGAAGTCTCGAAAAACTTAAACTAAAAAGAGTCTTTAACCAAGGGAAAAGTCTTGAATCCGATACCTAGAACGCGCTTGTCTATTTTTTGAGTCAATGTTTCCAAAATGTGATCACTCGTTTATTTTTATCTTCTTCATCCAGCACATTTTCGTCGGTCTAGAAGAAGGGTAGGCTAGTAATAATTCTAAAATCCGATAAGCTTGTTGAACATTCAAGCCCATACAGGCCTTTCTGCCTCTCAAATACAATTAGTAAGACTTCTGAAACTTTTGAGATAAATAAGTTAGCTGGCGAATTGAAAAAAATAGAGCTTTTCCTGAAAACGGTTTAGACTTAGAAAGTAGGATCGATAATTTTTGGAATAGAGCTCGTCTCAAAGTGCGCCAAATAAAAACGGAAATTGACGCGCAAAACCAGGGATCGTTGTTTGGCTACCCTTCTGGATGTAAGAAAGGTTTTCAGTTCGATGAACTGAGACGTGACAATGACTGAAGGCATAAAGCTTATCACTATAAAGTCAGACTTTATCGTGACAAATATCTAGAAGTTGTTAGGTAAGCGGAGCTTAAAGATTAATCTTTTTCAAAATCTTCAGGTGGTCACTTGTATGACAACATATATACTCTCAAAGGATCTAATTTAAGCTTGGGTCTCTGTCGTCTTGAAACTACTTCATAGCAATTTGCTATTTAGAAATTCCGACGAGATGTCGTGATATATTCAGAACTTACTTTACAACATCGCTTTCATATTTTCAAAAGCTTTCCCATTAGTTCCGACAACAGTATAATCATTTCTGTGCATTAGGGTGAGTACCGCTAAAGGTTTCAATTAACTCTTAATGTATCAAAAATGTAAGACAAGCGCGGGCGTTTAGATATCTAGTGTTTTGGTCAACTCCTCTGACCGTATTTTATCCCTATTTTGGAAGGTAGTTATGATCCTAGTTTAGCATGAACCGTACTCTTAGTTTAAACGGGTTTGTGTCAGTTGGAGACTATCTTTTACGTGCTTTGTAATTGTCGCGAGTTCTTTAACGCACGCGCAACAATAGTTCTGAGATCATTAGACTGATCTTTTTGATGAATTGGACGCTAACGTTCCTTTGACTCTGCTTAATAAGTATGCCCTGCCAGAATAAGGCTTGTGACACTTGACAGCTGACATAGTCAGCCTGTCGTTACCACTTTTTCGAATTCATACTCGCTGTGGCCTCACAGCGGGCTATTATGTTTGCTGAGTTGACACATCACCATGACGTGAAATTGTTCGAAGTGCGCGAATTTCAAAACCGGAAGCAATCAGTCAGGCTATATAAACATCACCTAGTATATTTTCCATATTTGATAAGTTTGGGAACGCCAAATACAACTCTAAGCTAAATGCTATTGTAATTTTTATTCGTGCTAAGCAAAATACTACCTCCGGTTTTTTTGTGCAACTAAACAGGCGTTTGGTTGCATGCTGCATACGTTACATGTCTAACCCTGGCTATGCCAGCACTTATTTTAACGAATAGTTGTAGTTTATGAGAATATTAGAACGTCGATGCTAATTAAGCAGCCATGAGAACTCGAGTTCAGCATGGTGTTCCAACTTATGAGGAGTCTCCCGCTATGTGCCATTTAAAAAAACTGTTTTCTTCCAAGAAAATTATATAGTCCTAGCATATCAGCCTAAACTAGGTTTAGCTTCGAGCAAAATAACCTGTTTCAATCTTACCCTTACTGTGATATTTGCGTTATTCCTCATTTCAAGTAGCTTGAACGGAACTCTAATGTTAAGTAAGGATTCGGCAATAAAGCCAAGCTGGAGGCGATATGGCATATAGGCTTTTGCTATATAGCTTGTTTAAAATTTATAACCTCTGTGATGGTTATGTGACTCGTCTTCTTCTATTTACAGTATTTAAGATTGGTAATGACTACTTCGAAAGAATCTTTCTTGTCATACGCCGGGAATCATCCGGGAAATCTGTAGTCGGAGAAATACGTGTTAACTATATTTGAACTGCACTCCCAAATACATAAATATGTCTTTGTATGCATAGGCGTCAAATAAGAACATAAAATAAGAGCTCATGTACTTATAGGCAAACGGCTGAGGAAACTTTTGCATATTATTAGATGCATTTTCCAGCTCCGGTTGTTCTGGCCACTAAAAATATTTTTATTGTAGCATGCTTCTTCATTTTTTTATGAGCTCGCTGTTATCGGCGTTAGGAGACCGGTTGGATTTTTGATAACAATGTATCTTGTATTAAAAAGTCGCATTCATTTAAATTCTGCGTTGGAAAATCTCAGCTAAGTTGAAAATACCAAATGTAACTGAAGCTGGTTCCATGCTACCACAAAGGCTAATTACAGTTGTACTTCTTCTAGTATGTTTTCCTTATATTTTTATAATAAATGTTTGCCCTATTATTGGTATACGCTGTCTATTTCTATTTGATATCAACACGTCTAATATATATATTTAGCGGGTTGCCTTCTGAAAATGCGTATCTAACAGTCAAAACAATAGCTATTCAGTCTTAATGAAAAAATTAAAACCTTCTTATCAACTATTATTAATTTGTGTAATTGATTAATTAATTCATTTAGTCTTTGATTATGTTTTATTGTATATTCATGTATATTTAAAATTGCCTTATATGGCGTTAAACGGAGTAGTAAGACTTAGTGATTCGTAATTTAATTTTATTAGAGAATTAGTTAATCGGCAGTGAATACAAAGTCTAAAAACGACCCGAATTGACTACCATTGTTTGCATTACTACTTAAGCTATCACTTTAAGCTTGCGAGTAGACAATGTTACTTACTGGTACAGTTTGGTACTATGTATGTAATGGTTTGCAACTTGTCCTTTTTTAATAACTAAAAGGGATGCATAAATCAATATAATCATTATAGGACTACTAGACCCTACTTATGTAAAAGCACAATATGATTCATAACTGTTACAGCTAAAATAATAAGTAAAATGGAAAGTTTGTAATAATAAACAGACGGAATAAATAGACGGACTCGCGGATTTCACTCTACGCCTTTTGCTGTTGTGTCGTTAATATCTGCTTCAGTACCCCAAATAATCCGTTTTCCAATTTTCACGGCAACACATCTCATCATTCTGCAATAATTTCAGTAAAAATCATAATTACGCTCTCGAACGCAAATTTACGCAAAAAACGTAAAAAAATGGAAAATTTCCGTTGAAATCGAACGTTCTGCCAATTTTGTAGAACTTGAACAGAACAAAGTTTTCAATATATCGAACTTTTTTTCGGCTCAAAAAGATCAACCTATCCATATTAGCAATATGCTCTATGAAGGAAAAACTATTCTCTGTAAAAAAAAAAGTATTTATTTAATCGGTATTATCTCACGTGCAGCCACTCAAAACATTACACTACTAGTCCTAAAAAATAACTACACCCCTTTAGAGTAGACGTGATATGGATAAGTCATACAAATACACAGGTACCTAAATGTGTGAAAGATTGTATATTGATTAGCCTTCCTCAAGGAGGTTGAAACCTGAAAACATTAGGAGTGGTCTCAGTGCAATATATCCTAATCATTAAAAGATTTTTTAAACGCGCTCTATTATCGATAAAAAAAAAACGGTAATTGCTTACATAAATACTTGTTTCAAATTTTATATGAAGTGCTGCCGTTAAGCATTGATTTAGACGGGTAAGTCTTTCCAGCATAAAGTGACGTCTACAGTGGGTTTCGAACTTCATACCATCTCATAACGTGCTGCTAAGTTATATTATCAATCTTTCTAATCTTAAAATTATCAATTTTCTTTCTCAAACTTAGTATTTTATTCGCTGTACTAGCTGATATATATTCGCTGATATAGCTGAAAGACGATCAGAATTAATTTCAGGCTCGAATATCGAATACGGAGCTGAATTTGCTATCATCTTTATAGCTGAGTACTATTTTTAGAAACTTCTCCATGATAGTATAGCGATCACGTGCTTGTCTACACAGAAAGATAGATCTAACCCATTTGTTTTCTGAGCAAATATTGAGGACCACCGCTTTAAGATCACATTCAAGTCCAGCTTCACTGACTTCATTAAGGATGTCGAATGAAGACATTATGGCTAATGTTAGAACGTTCCTGTTAATGTTATATATATATACATATATGCGCCTCGTATAATAGCAACTAAATGATAGTGCACATGTAGTATTTCATGCACAAAATGACTTATGAAAAAGTATTATATAATTCATGACAGAATTGTGCAAATAATCGCATGCATGCAGTGAACAGATAGCGTTAGATTCGCAATCAAAATTTTAGTAAGTGTGCTTAGGTAATGAAGCCCGAAAGGAAAGTGGGCTAAGTGGATTAGCAGATGTCACGAAAGACTAGATGAGCAACAGCACCTATGTATTGTCTGATACTTACAACTGTCACCGATCTTCGCGTACTCTTCTTTTCTATCCCAATTTTCCTTCAACTGTTTCGTATACAAAGCAGATCGATTCAGAATTCTTATTTGAAACAGTCGAATTAGCGGCATTTAAAGCAGTACCGTCTCTCATTGCGCAGGTATTGCTGTTCGAATCGTATTTATCAGTAACGGTAGTTGTCAGCAGCTGTACGATATACTTTTGTCAAAGTTTTTTTTCTTTTATTGGGTTTATTAAACGCGGATTGAAGTTCGTGGCGTATGAACTGAAAATCAACGTTTTATGTGGGAGTATTATGTGGGTCTGGTTATGATCGCGAATTGTGTCGGAACTACGACTATTATGTATGAGAGCTCTCAATTCGCCAAGTTAATTACAATTCAGGTGTTTTTGTATACTGTAGTACGCTTGTCTGACGATTACTTCCAAACGTCTTGAACAGCGCCAATCCTTGCTGGAGTCGCATGAAGGATTGCGTAGATCGAAAAAGAGGTTAATAGTCACCTTTATTAACGATATAAACTGTTGTTAAATACGATTCAACACAATCATTTCAATTTACAGAACGAAGGGAAAAAAGCATAATAATTCTTAAATTTATCAGAAAGAAAAATCGTCTTTGTATACGTACCTTTTCTCTTTTTATTGCTTGTTCTACATACTTTAAGGGATCGCCTACTTTTTATAAACCTATTGTCATTTAATTGTGTGAATTTTTTCTCTAGTTCACTCTCTGAGGATGGATGTTTACGTAAAAAAAAATTCCAGCACTTGCTTTATTTCGCCTTCTACAAGAAAGCTGTTGAATTAGCCCGAAATATTTGTGTGTCGCGCACAGCGACAACTTGATAGCTGAGAGAATGTTCGAAGACGATTTACGAAATTCGAAGACGGCATATCAGTCTTGCACGATACACTCTGCCTAGACCAACTATTTAAGGCCAATGACAGTTCCCTGCGACAGACAACTCGTTAATTATCTGAGAAGATGGGCTGCGAACACTCATCTTAAGCTTCTAGAATTTTATCAAGAATTAAAAACCCTGCTGTGTAGTAAATTCGGTGAAGAAGAGCACAAGAAATCACGATTTTTCATTGTCTCAACGGTGCCTCCACATAACGTTAGGCACTGGCGAGCTGTTATTGGATAAGAAGGGGTGCTGCTCCATTTGGATATGAAGCAGAGAAAGAATACATAGCTTCCTCAGACAGGCTTAAGCCCTAGAAGCATAAGTTCTTAAAAAAAAACCCGCTAACCAAGACAAATTTCACGTGCTTCTCCATAACAATCCCAGACGTCACACGGTAAATACCGCGAAAGTTTCTTTACAAGACCTCAAGCAGCCAGCCGTCCTGCATCTCCCGTATTCCCCAAACTTCGCACAGATGGATTTTAGCTTTTCCGAGCATTGAAAAATTAAACTGATACCAGTACATTCGACAATCAAGGGAGTGTTAGAAACTTTCTTGATGAGTTCTTTAGCACTAGACCTGAAAATTCCCGGAACGATGGACTAAATAAATCGGTAGATAAGAGAAAAGCGTAAAGCTGTGAATACATAATTGCTAGAATTCGAGATAAATGCGTTTTTTTTTTGTTAGGTAAAAACTGTCCTATCAAGCTAATATGATACTACTATATGTTACTGACTCAAATGGTGTTTAATAGAATGGTAGTTTTAATCAGCCAAACCTACATGGATCCGGCCAGTCTATGTCGACGACTATTCTCTCTTTGTTGGCACTACGCCTTTTGAACATGCTCGTGGTTCAGCTTTACCAGGCAATTGTTCACCAAAGGTGTTTTGCAATGTTTTATTAAGAAAAATTATCTCTCTCTCTCTCTCTCTCTCTCTCGTTGTTTTCTAAAGTATTTTGAAGATCCATCTTCATTTTCAAGGAATCAGGCCTTATGGAATAATCAAAAACAGTCAACTACCATACGCAGTGAAATGTCCGGGCAAATAAAAACTTCGACATAATGAGCAGATATTAGTGGTGAAAAATTGTACCACACGTGAGCACATCGTCCTCCCTCAACGTGCTGCGGGGGATTACATTGTATCCAATTCAGCTGTATTTCCTGCTAGCTTGCGCGCAATTCAAGTTGTAAGTATAGTTTTTTCAAGTTTTAATACGAAAATGAATTTTCTTAGACATAATGTGTTCATCATAGAAATTTCTCGTGGGCCCACCAAATTTAAGGTTTAGGGCCATTTTCAAAACTGGTGCTGCAATATATAGGGTAAGACTATAATTTAGCGTAAATTGGAAGGTAAACATCTGGGCAAGCTGTGCTCATCAAACGACAAACATATATTCCAACAGAAAACAACTTGTGTAGTTATCATTTTTCTGTAAAATATGTTTATTCACCACTCATGTATTCTATGCCGTCATGCCGTTTAAACAAGACGTGTGAGGCTGCCTTACAATAACTTGTTTTCCATCATTTCTTAATAATAATAGTCATTATACCATTTAAAATCAGAGTAATAAATGATGAAACAAATTGTATAATACTACCCTAACCTCTTTCATGGTCCCTGTTTGCTTGTTCATTATTAATACCAAATCGAAAAAGCTGCCGTCAAGACACCCTCATACGCTTATCATACTTAACCAGATTTTTGAAAGTGAGTTTTTTTGAGTAAATATGCCATTAGCGCAAAACTTGACCTCGAAAATAAAAAAGTATACTGAAGCTTCCAGTTAAACTTCGAACGGCTCCAGTAAACTTAGAGTAATTCTAGGACGCACTTAGTGACAGATCTGCGTATTTGACAGAAAAACGGCTTAGCTGGACTGATAGCTGAGGAAAAGGCGGTACAGAATAGTGGCCCCGACGGCGACGCTAACTGGAAGAAGCCACGACGAAACACCATTTCCAGTTGTTGATGACTCGCGGAACTGTGATTTTTCCGTCACCTGAATAAAACACATATACGCATAAACTAGAATCAATGGAAGAAAGAAAACGCCAGTCAAATCACACATATAATTTACAATGAAAGCCAGTAATTATATTCTTTATTTCTATGTCATCCTGTAAACTTCATGTAAACATCATGTAAACTTCTATGTCATCTATAATAATTTACTACGTATATACCCGGCGGTATATGCATAATAAATCGATAATGTATACATATAATGTACACTGGAAGACTTAAAAATGTATTTAAACAAATAGCAGTCATTAAAGGTCCTCTAAAGCTTAACATTCATCAGCAGTATTTAATAGCATATAATCAAAGTGAGAGCTTACCTTCTTAACCTTTGACTTATCTTCGTCAGTGAGTTCTCCGATTTTGTACTGCACCATTAGTTCGCGGGCATCAGTGGAATGGCCCACGTCCTCGAAAGCCTCCGTGGTTTCAGTTCCTGCAACCTCCAAGAGCACTTCCTCGCCACCGGGGTGCTGCATTAACAAATAAAGTAAAACATGAATATTGTCATAATCGCATCTCTGAGACATTACCAAATAGCATGATCTAAATTACATTAAATAAACCACTTTTGAATTATATCTGGTTCATATAACTTTTACGTTGTTAATGAGACAACGCGATTGCCTCAAACGTTGAAGGAAAGGGATGTGGTCCAGGTTCAAAACCAAAAGCAAAAATGTTTTCTTTCTTGTTACGAGCTAGTTTCCTGAAGCAATGATTAACGGCAATTTTTTAATTCCTTTTACCAATGAAAACACCATTATTCTGTAGCTTACAAAAAAAAAAATTAACTGCAGAAAAACAGTTGAAACTGCAGTTGAAAATCGTAATAATTCTGCGTGATAATTCTTAATAACCATTACTTCCTATTGAAAGCATCATACGATTCGCTTACCACTTTTTAAATTCGGGGATTGCTATTTCGATTTATTAGACCGTTTATTGTGAAAAGTGATAAAAGTTGATTTCATATTTGAAAATGACGCTATTTTATAACAATATGAAATGTTTATTATTCTGGGAATGCCGTTTTTCTTTCTGGAATCTGAAATATTCAGTTGGATGGTTGATGACCAGCGAGCTGCAGTGGGACATAAAAAATTAGAAAACTCGAGTGGTCTAGAGACATGAATCCCATATTGGCTACAACGGTGGCAACAGCTTACCTTATAAGCCTTGTATTCAATAAAAAATTTAAGCCTAGGAACACTGCGAGGCGTTAGTTAAAAAAACCCTAGCAAGAAAATTTTAGACTCGAGTGAGAAGAAAATGTGTTTCGTGTAAAGCAAAGTTGAGACGCTTGCTGCTCGCTGCTTCCATGTTATAACAGTGACCTAGTCTTATATTAACCCTTATTATATATATAATCCTATAATAAAACTTGTAGTGTCTATATAATGCAGATGCCATTTACTACAGCATCGAGAGTTCTGGTTCGTTATTTATGACAACTGTGTACTTTCAATCATTGGAACAGACAGGGAAGAAACTATGCATTAAACAACCAATATTAGTAAACAAACGTAAACAGTTTCCATCGCACGACAACACAATCGTTCCAGTGTGAGAACGAGCGAAGAATCACGTTGACAAAAATGCAGAAGTTGGAGTCTAAAGCTTCCAGTCACCCATCGTACTCGTCAGATACTACTCCGCAAATTACTATTCTTTCAAAAAATCTTGACTATCTTTTAACAAAATAATAGTCTGAATTTCAACACTACGTCAAAATTACCCTTCGATGCTCTGATCTTTCGCACCATAGGCTTTTACAGCGGCGGAATAAATAGGTTATTATCCAAATGGCAGAGGGTCATAAACAATAATGGTACATATTTTGACTGAAGATAAAATAACTATGCTTGTACAAAAAGTTCGGAAAGTTGGAATTCACTCTCTTGCACGTCATACTGAACAACCTAATAATAACAAGAAAACTATTTGTGACATTAAAAGTACGCAATTTTCATTTTTTTGCATTTCTGGCATTAAGCAAAGATTATTAACTATATAGTAAAGTAATTATACAAAATTAATTAAAAATGAGTGCCTTTAAATTTTATTTATCTTTAAAAACCATCACACATCGTAAAACCCTTGAAGGGTAATAAAAAACTATCTGTGATTATTTGCAGTACATTCCACTGCTGCAATTTTAAAAAGACCATTCCAGATAAATACAGTATATCGATATACAAAAGATGTTTACGCCGCGACAGTACATTTTCGTATCACGGCCATACGCTTTATTCCCGCATAAGAACGTTGCCAGGTAGTTGTGTACGTATGTATCTATAATATCAGTTGAGCCTGGTACTGATGACAGAACTCACGTTATACGACAAATAGCACAACTTTTTTTGCTACTACTAAAGAACAAAGAACATTGTTAATGAATGACATTATCAATGCAACAGCCATTTAAGACAAACCAATCTGTTGAAAAATACTCACTACTTAGGCAAAACAAGAACGAAAAACCCAAGTTGGATTGTTAGTTGATGTATGTAATTATTAGCAAGTGTAGGCCATACAGTGCAAGCAAATATATTACTTCAATGCTACCAACAACAGTCCTGTTTCTCAATCAGATTTTTCTTTTATATCTTTACAAGGAAATCAAACAGAGACAGCCCTACCTGTTGTTGATGTAGTACGGCCTCTGTGAAATGCGGAAGGCTATTTTTTCTACAGTAGGAAGTTTCAAACGGATTTTATTTCGTAAATAAAGCTATGGGAATATCAACAATACACGCCGATTCGACCAGTTTATCCAAAAGAGATTTATGTATACACTGGGCGTCAGGGCGATTTGTGGAACAAACAGCACAAAATTTGATATTCAAATTCCCAACTTTCAAAACAGTTCCCCGTCCCTAAATAAAAAGTCAAAGGACCTATAAGTATTACGAACATCGAATAATGACAGTTAGTCAAAGTCAAATTCTTTAATCTTCAAACCGCTAGTTTTACCTCTGTCTGCTTTATAGTTTTATGCATACATAATGCACATAAAAATAAAAAAATTGTGCAAATTAGCGAATTAATAAAATAATCACCATAAAAAGATGTAAAAAAAATGGTAAGGCCTCAGCGTAGCTAAACCAACCAAACGCTTAATACCCAGAGCGCGGTGGATATTATTTTAAATACACTAAAATAGGGAGCGCAACGTAAATGAAGCTGACCGGCAAATTGATATTAATACTTCAAACAATTTGCACAAAGTAATAAGCCTTAATTTGGGATTAAAACAGGGACCTTATAGGCGCGAATCTTGCACCCCAGCATAGCAGCTATGTGGCGGTCAACCTACCTGTAATTATTCTTATTATTATTACTCGTCGCGCGTATTCATTGGTCTGTGATGCTTTTGGCTACCTGCGTGGTCGAAGTATTAACCAAGTGCATTTATCACAACTAACATTGGCCTGCACTGATTAAGCTACTGACCTAAAGCTGACTATTCACACTATAAAAAACAATATTTTTCAGCAATCAGTCAAGTACTTTGCAACATGTGAGTATACACTGGTTGTCAGATACCGTTCGCCTCGATAATAATATATCAATCCGCCCGCCACCTCAAGCTTGGGATTTAACAGTTGCCGGGCCCTTTTCCCTATCGTTTAAACCGTTTTATGAGAAAATATGTGTGAAGCAGAGTTTGTCCAACAATTTAAATTGGTCGTGACCTACTATTTTAGATTTTCTAAGCAAAAATTATTCTGGATCTCGGCGAAAATGCTCTTGGTCTACACAGATCAAAAACTATTTTCGCCGACTATCTGAATGTGCAGGAATTATCAATTCCGCCATGTATTCAACTTAGCTTGTACCGTGTGTTATTTACATTGTAATGCTATATTATAACAGAAGAACTACATCAAACGCACACAACCCACATATGGACAGAAAATAAGGGTTTGTTTGTTTTAGGTCCATGTGCATCTATAGTTAAGAAAAGTTTCTAAGTCGGGGTTAAGCCTTAACCTGAAATTAATTAACAATTAATCCGATAATCTAAGTTTTTGCTTTTGGTATCGAACTTGAAAAAATTGTTAGGATAACGTGTACCATCGACATAAAATTAGCACATTAACCACTGAAGGTTCAATCTTCGCAAAAAAGCGAAAAGAGATGGATTTACATATTGAGAGCTATATTTGTTCTCGTAAATTAAAAATTGATTGGCCATCCTATTAGGAAAACTTACAAATGTGATCCATTATGCTACCTTTTGACTTCGCAAGACACGATGCCGTTTTCAAAAGGTATCACCGAAGCAATGCACCTAATTCAACTTCTTCACTTAGAGAGTTGCAAATTCTTTTTAACAACACGGTGAAGGTCAGTAGTTCATTAAGCCAGTGCTACTTCAAATCATCAAGGTATTGCTTCCCTATTCGATGGCTTACTTAAATGCCCAAGAACATGCTAGTAAAGCAAAAAGACGAACTTCTAGAAGCTAGGACCCTATTCACTCTTTTTGTCTCTCTTTGTGAGACAAAGAGTGATCTCTTTGTCAAGCTTTAATCAGCTGAGCTTTGTTTTAACGTGGCTGTTTTAACGTCAGTAGTAACCTGGTCCGCCATGTTCTCGTAAGGGCATTCTGTTCAAGGGTTGTTATGACGGGTCAACGGCAGAAAACAAGTGGATGACATTCGACGATGCTGGCATAAAAAGTTCATGCTAGGTGCCTCCGAGATCAACTCCGAACTTCATTATACTGAAAGGGCAAAAAACATAGGCTGCTAATACACAGATACCATCGATGAATGAGCTCGAGGTATTCCAGGCACGGTTCACTTTTGTAGTTCAATTGCATATACTATAAGAGAAGTGCATAAAAGTTTGTCCCTCGAGTCGCTGCACGGCCTTATAAATTAAAGTTATCATCCACTTCATTCTTGGGAGCTAGGATCAGTGCTTGAACTTAAATTCAGAGCATATAAACTAGCTGTACATTTGTGTGTTAATAAAACCCTCCTTTTCCATTCAATCAGTATTAACCTTTGTGTCGGATGACTTCATGCTTTTTTTTCACTTTTAAATAAAACTTCCTAATTTATTCCACCACAGGTATACAATGTACCGCTATTTGCTAACCGTTTTTTCATCTTCCTAAACCGATATAGATATATAACAAAAACAGCAATATTGACAGCAAACACGAATGACTTCTACGAGATATTTTATAGACAAAAAACAGATGTTAGAGCATTTAAGGTTTTTTTTTTTGCTTTTAGAAAACTGAAGCATATCGAGGGTAAAATCGTTCCACATGTTAGCTTTATTCAGCACGAAACACACCAACATTCAATTATATTTCATAGCCAAAAATATGATTTTCTGGTAAAAAACAAAATCTTATGGAAATCTAGGATAAATTTTAAACCGCTGTTGCAATCGAACAGCCTAAACTATATGACATACCATTTCTATTGTTTCTCAGAATAAAAACATTGCGTGGGGTTAAAGAGCAAACAACTACTCCATCAGAATTGTTAAGCTAACCAGCAGTGGATCAGCGCAAGAGTCGTGCAAAAAAGCACGCGTTTTGTTCACCTATTAAATCGAGGGAACTTCGTATATTTGGTTTGAAAAACTATCCTCTAAGATCGGAGAGAAACTATATACGCTTGAATATAGAACTGCAGCTCCCATTTAAGTACGAAAAGTGACGTGCATGATCGTCTGGATTCACGGCCATATAGATCGTACAAAAATATCAAAATTCGACTGACATTATATATAAACCGCAAAAATTATACGTTTTACACGAGCAATATAGGGCGTCTTATTTTTATCCATTAGGGTCGATACAGAAATTGACAACTGTGATAATAAGCACTTCGTGTCTCCGTCAACCCCTTAATCTCTAATGTGTTTCTTATTGTTCCATAAAATTGTTATTGTTCTACAGAATCAAGCGAAGGAATGAAGGCTGTGTAACATCTAATGACGCGTCTACCGTTAGGCAGGCACACAAGCGTCTACTGTTAGGCAGGCACACAAGCCTCTAGTAGATTGTTCCACTTGTTACATAGACGGTCCTCTTTCGCTGCTCTCATACGGTACACCAAGGATGGCATAACTGAGGGCTGTCTTTGACGACCGCCACTTCTGGTATAAGTAACAGTAGCGATGATGGGAGAAAAGAGACAGATCGTGCAGGGTATCTAGTATAAGCGATACTGTTATTTCTGCCTCATGACTTGCAGTTAGAATTCAACTACAAAAATGAGCAAAAAGTCATTTCTGCATCTATTAAGATTATTGGCAATCATTTAGCATTGATAGATCAGCTTTGCCCTGCTGTCAATGCCTAGCTTTTAGCTTTTATACATTTGGGTTGTTTTCCCTCTGAAGAATCTCTGCGAGGCCACACTAGCGAAGTATATCGGAACGACGATTTATTTAAGACTTATTGACATACATATAGTAGACGTCCTAAGATCGGGTTTAAAATGTAGTGGCGAAATTCAAATATACATTCAGTGAGCTAGCTATTCGAAAGTATTTGTAAAGTTATTGCTGACACCACTATCGGACTGAATATAGACAACCGACTATGGCTAAATCACTCGTCGCTGCCCTCCTAATATGTCCTCTTGATGGCCTAAATGTCTGGAATCTGTTCTATTGGATATGTCGTAATTGACCAAAAATCGCAATCGTAGATATAAAACGTAAATGAAATATGCATAAAGTTATTTAAATTTTTTTTAAGCGAACATGAAATCTACATTTTGTGAAACTTAGCTCCATAGCCTATCTAATTTAGGATCCACCTGTAGGAGCTAATTGTAAGCTCTAAAACAAGGTGTCTACTTGCCAAATCAGAAAGTAATTACGCATAGGTGATAGAATTATTAAAAAGGGCACATGTGTATTGATACCACAATTGCTTAAATGGTGGTGCATTCGTGTTTTATCAATAGAAATTGTTGAGGAATCTCTATTCTTCAATATTACTTGTTTCCTCAAGCACTACATATGCAGCTGCCAAATGTTGTTATTAAGCTGCTACAACTGCCAACGGCTTCTGTTATTATCGTGACAAGTTTGGGTGTTACCCGAAATTCCTTTAGCCGCAGGCCTGCACGTCGCATTAGAGTTAACTGTTGCGCTGAGTACGTGCCACACTTGTCACACTTTTGGCACTAAATTCTATTTTATATACAATAACTGCCGCATAATATACCAACTTGGCTTACCCATTGTTTTTCTTACATTTATTTAACATATATTTATTTTGTCAAACGTTAAAATCTCCACTCACCTCCTCCATGAACTTCGTGACGTCGTAAACGTTTTCGTGAATCACAAGCCAACACGAACTCTTCCCGTTGTGCTTGCGCACTTCTTCGAGTGAGTATTTCGTCGTCATTTTGTCTTCGTGTACTCGTGTTGAACCTGATCAAAATAATTAACAAGAGTGCCATTACTGTAATTTTACTTTTTTCTGAGGAACTTAGACTTGCGTATGGCACGCAACTGAAAAGATACCATAACTTACCTACACAAGAAAAGCAAGTAGACTTTAAATCTACTCGAACGCCAACACCAGTCTTTGATGGGGGCTCGAAAGGACGACTTTCCTCAACGACAAACACAGGTAAATGAGCAGTAGGCGCAGCGGAGCATCAAGGACAATCCGAAAAGTGGCTATCCCTGTAGTATTAGTGGTTGTAAAGTGACGTCCAACGAACGATGGCGCTGATGTACTCTTCGAAAGTGACGTAGCTGTCTCTACAAGCGTGGACCATTAGTCGCTCTGCGACTTGCTGGCAACACTAACAACAATTTCCCTTGCCGGCGGTACCTGTTACCCTGCCGCCGCAACTTTGTCCAGTATGACCACAACAACTGGAATAATGAAGAGCACGTAAACAAACGACTGAACACCGCCGACTATTGGAAAACAGGAAGGAGCGTCTTTCGGAGCGAGTTCTGGCGGGTCCTTGCCAGCCACTACCCAGTTATTGAATTCAAGCAGATGATTTGCAGCTTCGATCATCTGGCCAGCTGAGTGTACACAGGAAGCCACAGAGGCATAACAGTTCAAAGCGATGTCGAGTTACATTCAAAAAAGAGTAAAAATAAGATACTTTCTGATAATTTGTAAACATAGGTCCAAGGCTGATGATAAGATAATGGCATAGAAAAAGTTCCTGTCTCATCCTGTCCTCATCCCGCTGGTTTGACGGAAAAGCGTCAAATACGTTGTCGTCGCGCGCGCTCCGCCTTTGTCTGCTGATTCCATAACTTCTGTCGGTTTGTATTAAACGTCAGAACGGCATGTCAATAGTTCCACCAGTTCGATTCACATATTGTTTGGTTGACGCTTTTCGATCTGTCAGTGAAATATACACCGAAAAGCTCGCTTTTGTTAACTAAAAATTTTGCGATTGTGTTGCATATCGAGTCAAATAATGAAAAAGTGAAAGTCTCTGTTTATAAGAACTGTGTCTGTCTTCATTTTTTGGATTAAAGATTTCAGTCAAGCTTTTTATATTACTACGGAGAACAGTGAATCTCAAGACTGCATGTACATTTACTGTGGGGTTTAGGAAACTTCACCGACAGCCTATACTATTTTTTTGCGATCCAAATTGAACCAACCGGTTTAAAAGATTATAGCTGATGCCAAGATGTTTCGTTCGAGTACAGGAAACAGAAATGCTCAGCTATCAAAGAATGTTCTAGAAATGAAGTTTATGCAACGCACAAAGGAGAAGTATGAAAAAGATCAGTTCGAAGCAAAACAACGAGCTCTATTCAGCACGAGTCTCACTCAGAAGCTTGAGGGGAAACAAGCCACGTACGTAAAACGCTTTACATTCAAATCGATTATTACTTATGCAAGCTTTGCATGAAAAGAGGTCTCTGCAGGCCGATTCGGTTGAGTTAATCTAAACAATTATGGTTTTGCCGTCTTGTGTAAGTAAGATTCGTTGTCGATTAAGAGGGCATACCTTGCATTAGAGACGAAAAGTATCAACTGCCAACTTAGAAAGCTTTACTAGTAACGGCTTAAACTTTCCTGTTGCTCCAAGCCCGTGTTCACCATCTATACAGTTCCTAAATAGATGGTATCTATAGGTAAACTGATTTGATATCTGATGGTATTTTATAAATTAAGGTATGAAAGCGTTCGAGCTTTATATATGAGTTAATAAGCTATGGTAAAGGAATGCTTTAAATGAGGGTGACTTCATTTGCCTAGATTTCCTTATTTTCAGTTTTTACATATAGAGCCAGATACTTGGTTCGTTATAAATATACTATACAGCGCTGCTAAGATTATGTTTCTTGTCTAGGAGTGCTGTTTGGGCCTTTTGAAGAGAAGCGGATTTAATTATAGAGTCTCATACATCGGCGCTTGGCAAAGACTCTGTCACCCCATGAATTTGAATTATGTAGAAACAATTCCCACCTAAGTAAGCCGCTTCTCAAAAGTAAACATGCTAGCCTATAAAGAGGTGCTTCAGAAAATATTGAAATTCTAGAAATGTACTGTAATTAAATTATGATTACGACGCTGGTGCAGGCAGAAACGTTTCATTCACGAACGAAGTTTCGTCCCTTGCGCAGACTTGGTAGCTGGCAGAATGTCTTTCAAAGGCCGCAACCCCTTGATAGAGGTAAGAGCCAACAAATCACGTAATGTTTTACCAAAAACTATGTCAACAAATAATAAAGACAGATGCCTAGAGGACTGATTACTTTTTTGACAATAAAGCAATGCTATTTGATAAACGTTTACGAAAAGCGTACGTCTGTTGTGCTGGATGACGTCATCCAGTCGGGTGCTGCTCAGCTGGCATTTGGGAAATTTAGTTATACTAAGTACTGAAAGCTTGGATTTACGTATTAAAAACTGGGTGTAACAATATCCTTTACATGATCGGACTAGATAAAAATCAAGTAAAAAAAACTCAATTACTTCAAAATCTTAAAACTGGAGCGCTGTATCTCGTTCTTTTTTGTGTTTGTATTTAACACATTTACTATTGAATTAAAGTAGGCATGAATTTTATGGAGAGGTGCTGCATTATAAGCTATGGTTTTCAGTATTTATAATATAATTACTAACAAGTAAATTAATAATATTGCTGTATGAATAGAAACTTACTGCACAAGAGGAGACCGAAGATCCCCATTTCGGCGAAATGGGCGGAATAGACGATGTGGAATTTGCAGAAAGGTGAAATAACTCATTTACTTACTCATTTTAGCTGTTCATTATTTTTTCACCTTACGTATGACGCGGAGAAAGAACTAGCCATTTTCCTAGTTTTTGAAAGAAATCATAAATAATTTTTCGTGTGAGGTGTAATATGCTATGGTAGTATCTTTTCATTTATCTATGCTGTGATATATTATAGTATAACAAGGAACTGTCGCAAATTTAGGTTTCTTTAGCTTTACACGTAAAACGTAACATAGCGTCCTCATCAATTCGTGCCTTATTACAGCCAAAAACTTATTCACACGCCCTTATTGTTGCCCTTATATTGTATCTTAAGATTATACTGTGCGGGCCTTGTTTATACGATACGCCTGTCCTCTACTGAATATATGAACAAATATTAATCATCATCTCTTTTTTGTTAATATTCAGGTACTCGAGCACAGTGGATACTATGAGTAAAAAATTTATACGAAAACGAGACCGTTCGCAAGCATCCATAGAGAAGGCTTCAGAAAAGAAGAAATTAAAAAAACCACGGATAGATGATAACTAAACAAGTCTGTTTTTTCGTTTCCAACGCAGTTATCATATGTATATAACGTTAGAGTAAGCTTAACATATATCATATGCGCGATTGTGAGCGAACAATCGACACCGATATAAATTTTAAATAAATATCGGTCATGACGCGCCTCACATACTTATCAATCCTAAAAACACAGGGTTCGGTTACCATCTTTGCACTGCAAATGATGTGCAGAGCTTTTGAAATATACGATATTATATACAGTTATACTTCAAACACAGTTTATGGTTGACTCTCTTTAGTCCTTTTAGTATTGTCAAACTCTAGCCTAAGTTTGATCTGGTTCTCAACTGAATTAATAATAGATCAACAGAGCTTCTGTGATTACAGAAAGAGTAATCAAGCAAGCGTGTGCTGTCATTCTTCAGAAGCCAAAGATGAGTTTGAAGATTTGCGTGGAATGATGCGTTAGGCTATAAAGCAAAATAAAACGTGTCAAAGGATTAGATAGTACTAAATGTACAGAAGAAAAATGTATGCCACGGTTCTTGCAACTGGGTTTCAAGTTAATCACCCTTCTACTCATAAGAATATTGCTCGTCTTTTTTCTAAGGAAGTGAATGATATGCTTTGGTTCACATGTTGATTACAAACTGGGATAATCAGCTCGCCGTCCTGTCATTTTAGGATTCCCGTTTCCTGGTTACAAATCTCTCATTACTTATAGCATTTTTTTAGAGAAGTACACATGTATGTTTTAGATACATGGTGCACATCTAAAGTTGAAAAAAATCTAAGACTACATTTAAATAAAAACAAATGTTTCAACGAAATTCTTTGCATGTGTCAATAGTTCCATTCCTGACGGTGCCACTTATTTAATAGAGACACAATTAACCGCGACTACAGACTCTGTTCAGGACTTAAACTATTCACTAATTATTTTCGAAGAGTATTCGCTCTTTAACCCGCAAATAACTTTCTATTAATAACAACGCAATGTTCGTAGGTGCAAACTTAGGTTCCTTTCAAAAAATTATGCTTCATAATAAAAATTCCAGAAAAATTCAGTTTTGGGCTATAGCAGGCAGAATATTTAAAAAATGCAAAAGCTGAAAATAGCGAAGAAACTTAAAAGGTGCAAAAAGGCGTAAAAAGCTGCAGAAAGGCTGGCCGTCAGAGGTCATCTGGATAAACAAACTGGCAATTGATGTTTTCATTCCAAAACAGTGGACAACTTTCGTATCAAAAATCTAGGTGTAACAATAATGGCCTTTCGAGCCTTTCGGTGACTTTTTGAGTCCTTTAATTATAAATTCTGTTAAAGACTGTCCGAATTGTTTCATAAAAATTTTTCTCAGGATTTTCAAAAAGCGCTAAAAACTGGCGAGAATTTGAGCAAACAAGAAAGTTTTTAATTCTGGTGAAGGTTTGTCCAGTGCATAATAGCTGATCTTCGTTCAAATTCCAGAAAGAGCGCACTGTTGTTCGCCATGACAAGTTTGTTGTGTTGTTCCAGAAAAAAACCAGCTGCCCTTTGGTACTAGGAGTGACTGATGCACATATGTTTATTACAACAAATAGCGCGTCAAAATTTTACCTAATTTGAATGCTTCCCCCTATAGATACGTCTTACTAGTACATTACTATAATAATCACAATAAATACTGAAAGTAGTACCCGAGGAACGCAACAGGAAATCGGCCGTCCGATTAAAAACGCACTATACAATTACCTCTCTCAAACTGGTGTCCATTTTACTTTTGTTTGCGATTGATCTACAGACGAAATAGTATATCACTATTCATTACCTAGTTCATTTTGCTTTTTTTTATATGACACAAGAAGAATGTGTAAAAACATGCACAATGTGATCGAGTAAACTAGGCGCGCTTCATTAAGATATTACGAAGAAATCAAAACATCCCAATATCTTGCCTTTAAAACGCTACAATTAAAACATGTGAGTTCGGTAAGTGTTAACTGCTAATAACAATTGTTGCGTGTAAGAAATGAAAAAAAAAGGATACTAACATTAAGTATACGAAATTATGAGATGTACTCGTTCACAATGTTGACATTGGGGAAATGGCAAGCTATCGGATCATCTGCTAGGCGTAATTTGTTGTCTATGTTTGCCATCATCATAATAACCAAATGTTAGGGAAATGCGCAAATTAATGTAGAACAAATAATGGAGCAACGATACATTTACAACGACTGTAATGAATACCAGAGATTATCGGAGAGTAATTTTCACGTCGCTCGCTCATGTCACGTTTAGCTCCTCTGTTATTTTTTACCAGGAGCCTTAGAGTTTTGAAGCAGACGACGTCAGCTTTAGCAGTATTCACTAAACAGTGCTATGCGCTTGGAACCGATGTTTTTTCAGATGATCCACACTATCTCCTTCCAGGCAGGTTGATCGGAACGAAATTTTAGCCACCGATGATATATGCCAACTTCTTGTTGCCTCGATGGCTTCTAATACCGAAATATCCACAGGACATATTCTCGATGTTTTTGCCAGGCTTTCTTCCTACAAAACTATAGATCGAACCAGACAGATAATTTCTCAGGCTCCTTAAAAATGTATTCTTCTGTGCTAGAAAATTAAAGATTGGAGTTAATACCTGTTGCTTCGATTAAGCGCCGTATATTGAATATAATTGCAATTCAACTAGATTTTGTTACAACAATTTATCAATCACTAATAGTTGAAAATCAGTGCTAAGAAGCATTATTGGAAAAACACAACATTAGTTATACAGATTGTTAGATCCTCGTGTCTGTTACATGAAACGCGCATAAATTGCTTACCTGTGTTTACGTACGCTATTATACTACTTTATTATTCTTTTCTGATTGGAATGTTGGTATAACTACGTGCACACGTGGATGCCACCTGATGCAGACAAGGTTAGTGTAATTCGAAGAGTAAAATTTGACTTCTTTACTTAGATTATTGTATTACTAGGTAAAACTCGTAAGTATCAAAACACTTTAATAATGCTTATTAAATTCAACTTATGTTAAATAATTGTCTCTATTAATAATATCCGCATTTCTTAGAGTTCACATCTGTAACACATCACGCAAGAACATTATTGAGCGCGTGGTACCTATTCGATTCATACAATGATTTGCAAACGATTTTCTAAAAAGGAAAAAACAAGGAGGATAATGCAACATAACATTAATGACAGATCTGTCATTTATTCGTGAATTGGCAGAGTTTCATTCAGTCCACCATAATAAAATATTAAGTAAAGATGCTATAATCCTATCAACTTTTGGTATCATTAGAGCCAATAAGGGGCTTCAATCGGTAAAAGAATCACTTTGACAAACAATTTTTTTAAAATAAATATTCGTATAAAGTTTTCAAAGTATTCTCTGAAAATATCCTGGAACTACTAAAATGGGATGAAACATTTAGGCTTTATGCAAAAAAATGTTTGTGCCCATTATATTCCCATGAGATATTTCCAACGAATCCGTCTAATTATCTTGTATATACTTTCATTCGAACAGGATTGCTGTTGCTACGGGACGGAGCAATGACTAAAGAAAACTGCTCAGGGGGTAGTGAAGGGCAGGCCCCAGCAAATATATCTATTTCA
Source organism: Varroa destructor (assembly GCF_002443255.2). NCBI lineage: Eukaryota > Metazoa > Arthropoda > Arachnida > Mesostigmata > Varroidae > Varroa > Varroa destructor. The sequence goes on from NW_019211458.1 coordinate 1,416,654, forward strand.
GTGATTACGAACACCAAAAAAGAGGCTTCTTTAATGGCGACAAATGTTGTGAACCCGTGCGAACAACCCAGGTTAGAGATAGGGGAGTATCTAGTCGATGATGCTATTCCAGAGAAAGATAAGGATCGCCTGCGAGAGCTGCAAACTGAGTTGGCCAGTGAAACTATTTCGAAAAACCGACGAAAAAGACTTTGGAAAGAGGTAGAATGGGTTGCCAACCGAAAGCGGAGAAACGATGAGAAAAAAGTACGTGCATCTGTGTGTTTTAAACTGAGCCTTCTTATTAAACCAGATTATACTGACTTGGATGAGTTTAAAATTAAAACATTGCCACCAAATGGTCACATCAAATCATAAAACAAATATAAAAAATGAGTAAGCCAGCAAAAATGAATTTTGTTTATGTAACTTGCCATTAGGCTGAGCGTAAGAAGCGCCAGTCTGAAATTCGAGAGGGGACTCGAGAGCCTTCACAGAAACGTCAGCGCATCGTCCGAATGGCGAACAGCGTATGTAAAGTCCGCGTGGCTCTTGATCTTTCTGTTCATGGTCTTATGACCGATGCTGAACGGATGAAAGCCGGAAAACAGGTTTGTGAGATTGATTAATTAACGGATTTACTTTTTAATTGTTTATAGTAAAATCAGTGACATTGGCATATAAAACGGTGAAACAAAACGCAAAAATCATGATAATTGTTATAATCATTATTTATTCAAATATAATGGCTAAAGCAAGATGTTTGTTACTTTACATGATTCCAGACACAACGATGCTATGCGATGAATCGCCGTGCCGATCGTCCCCTACAGCTCTATTTAACTGGGTTGGAAGGCACCGAATACTGGACTGGAAAGATGCCTGGCTTCGATAATTGGGATGTACATCAAGTTAAATCGAATCATGTTGAGCACTTTGGCAGGGATCAGGCAAGTTGCTTTAAATATGCCTTGTAGTAGGGTGGTAGTAAGTATATTTAGATGTAGTTTTGGTTATCGATTCAATGATAGATCCGGATGGACTGGCCATTACTTCTCGTTAAACAGATCTAAACAAAAAAAACCCTTTGTTTTTTGTATTTTTAGTATGTATCTTTTATTCGCATCGGTAACATAATACATCGGTTTCTCTGCTATTATATAACGGCATCAGATAGTTATTCCAATAAAAGTTTTAGCTGTCTTTAGTCGAACGATCAACACTGTAACCTTCATCTTTGGTCATAGGTGGTTTATTTATCTGGCGACTCGGATACGGAGCTTAGTGAACTTGTCGATTCAGAAGTCTACATTATCGGGTGTATGGTCGACCACAATAGACTTAAAGGGGTCACGTACCAGCGAGCGCTTGACGCAGGGGTCCGACATGCTAGGCTTCCTCTAGACAGGTGAATTAAAAGAATTTCCAAACTGGATATGTCTTATCATCTTTCTGTTTTCTTTAACTGTCTAACATGCATGATCTAAAGGAAGTGCTTATGGATCACGTAAGTGTTCAAGTAAATAAAAAATATTTATAAATAACCCTTATCATAATATACATTTTGTCTGCACAGTGGCGTCTCCTATGTCTCCTATTTACCCCAAGCTTAAATCGAACAGTATAATTACCTAGGTTATCAACGAATCATATTCAGAAGGCCAGCACTCCAAGCTGACATTTGCAATTATATTGCGATATTATGGTATGCGGAAGTATATCATATACATCAGCTACAGTTTCTCGAACCGAAAAAAGTGTTTATTTGTTTGACAAGTCTATTAATTAACCTTTTATATTAAACTAATCTAATTAACCTTTTATATTAAAGCAATGAATAATGTGTTCGTGTAAAATTGTTCGCAAAAAGTATTTCATCTAATGCGGTGCAAATTGAACTTGTTTACAGATATGTGGACATGAAGACACGCAAGGTGCTAACTATCGATCATTGTTTCGAAATTCTTTTAAATCGCGTTAATGGAATGACATGGGAAGAGGCTATAATTAGAGCTATACCTGCCCGCAAGGGTGCTCAGCTAAAAGGTGATGCTGATGGTGAAGAAGATAGCAAAGGTGAAAAAAGACGGAATCAATCCGGGGACGCCGAAAAAACGTCTGCGGAAACTAAACCGAGCAAAGAACTTAAGTGCGGAAATGAAAAACAGGAGAACGTGGTAAACAATATCGAATCTGCTGCTTCAGAAATGGTCAATAAAACAACTGAGTCTATTGTGATAGGCGACACTTGTGGCAGTGAAACCATCGTGCCTAATACAAAAGTGCGTGATATGTGACGTACTATATAACCTCTACTGCTTAGAGCAACTGCAATATGGTTCTTTATTAAGAGTAAATGTTCTTTATTTCACAGAAAGAGTATACAAAGCTTGGTGTATATATACATCCGTGGAATAATGTACATAAATCGCAATTAAATAAATTCCATAATGTTGTTACTTAAAACAATTTTATTTTTTTTTTTTATACAATACTGGTTTTAGAACTCCATTCCATGAAATAATTAAATGGGTCTCAATCCCAAGTTGTTATAGTTCTTCAAGAGCAACAATTTCTCTACATTATTTCTTTAAACACGATCTTCATGCGTGTTTGTTTAGGCTGAAAGGCAATGTTCTGAATATATTTAATATCATCACCATTTAATACCATCATTTAATATAACCTACCAGCTCTGAAATAACGATATCAAAAACTCCATTGAATGCCTTACAGACATCAGATTTACGCGTGCTCGGAATAAATTATCGGAAATGATACTGTTTACATATAAATCGATTTCGTCTAAAGCGGCTATATGAATTTTTCATGATCAACCTACACGGCAAGAATTAAAACTTACAATGAAATAAACGTCACATGAACATGTTGTTATGCTTGGGGACCTGTTTTTATTCTTAAATCATATTCCGCTGCTGCGAAGGTCCTATTAAATGCCATTCTGGAAAACAACAAACTTAATATATATGTCTGTAATATATTGGCATCTTTTCTCCAATTTTATTACTATATATGGAATAAAACAGCCCGTAAATGATCATAGGCAAAGAAACTATCAAAAGTGTCTACCATAACTGTCAGTTGCACTCTTGCGGCAATTTAATAAACCGGACAAAGTCAACTTCGACGTCACGCGTATCATCCCTGTGAAATTTATACATTCGATCGATATTGTATCGCAGCTGAGCAATAATCTCACATTTAAGTCCACGCTGCTCAGATTTTCGTACAAGGTGTTGGCGAGTAGAACTCTTGTGCAGTGAGTAGACACTACCATGACACAGAGATGAGGCTATATCTACAAACATGAGATCAGCTCCTGTAAATACAGAGCAGGAAGAACTAAGTGTACCAAAAATAATAAGCAAATAATAAACAAATATGTCGAGTGTTTTTTTTTATCAAATGGACAATTTGAATAATTTCAAAATGCCCAATCTTTAGAGCTTAAAAACTCTTGTAATGGTATATCTACAACTGCTAAAAAAGAAGCTTGGTTAAACAGAGTGACAGATCGAAACTAGTCTGGGGTCTGCTCCTTGCGCATCCCTGGAACAATATACATTAGATATATTAATTATAGCCGAGGAAGGTACCTTTATTTCGAGTGCCAAATGGAGGATTCATGATAACTGTATCTACTGGGTTTCGTAAAATTTGACTTAGCGATGACACATCGGTCTGGAGAAGGGCCACGCTTTTTGTAAGCTCAAATTCTTGAATATTGTTCTTGCAAATTTCAAGTGAGCTTTCATCGATATCAACCGCAACAACATAACTGAAATTAATATAAAGTCTATGTTTTTGTTTGCACATAAATCAAACTCTATTCCGATTTATTAAGGATCTACATGCATGAAGACCCTATACATCGATATTGGTTGTTTTTGCACACCTGCTGTCTCGCACAGCCCCTTGCTATCTTGTTATTGGCTACTCGCAATGGATTTGTGTTTTGTATCTCCTCAAATCACGATAGTTTCCTGCCAAAACTCACTCAGCACCGAGAAGTCCGGCTGCCACGGATAAAATTCCACCTCCACATCCAAGATCGGCAACCACACGATTCTCAATCTCTCCTGCGCTCCAAATGTGATACAACATCTCCGCTGTGAAATTAATTCAAAACAATATATTATTCGCTGCAAAAGTAGATTCGAAAGTCACGCTGAGTAAGTACTACATTAGGTAAGGCGTTAAGAAGATACAGCAACTGAACTTCCTGAATACAATGATTCAGTATAACATTTAAGAGAAAATTATTCAAGTTCATCCAAAAGCCAACTATCTAAATAAACGCAAAAACTTATCCTGAAATGTATTGTATTAAACCAGCTTAAACGAGCACAACAATTTGACCGCTAGGAACATTTTTATAATAACAATGTGTAAGTAGTCATCGGATTTTCTACTGACCGGCAATATCAGGTGGCGTTGGGTATTGCTCCAAGTGAATATTTGGTTTATCAAACGTCTCTACATTATCCAACATAGACTTGAGTTGTTTCAATTTCATCTTCATAGATTCACATAAATCCAGTTTTCTGAAAATTCGGGTCTCAATATAAATAATATGACGCATAGATTTCAGTTTTTCACAACATCTTCTAACTGTGTGCGATTATCTAGCGGTTAAGAGTGATCATTTAACTAGGCAAACGACAACTCTTTCAAACCCAAAAATTGTCTTAAAGCTAATCAAGTATGAAAAGTAACACATATGCATCATAGTGTAATACACTTGTTTTCGATAAAGCGCGGAAAATCTAATGGGAAATAGCTGAACCTCACCATGTGCGCGTCGCTCGGAACGCGAATACTACGGATATCTAGGAACTAATGTGTTATTCCCAAAAGCTGCTATTTCAGTTTCGGAAACCAGAGTTAAGAATCTAAGGTATATTTGTTGTTAAAATAGTTATTACTATATATGCTTCCGCGGTTTTTCTGTGAAACTTATTTTCTATATTTTGGTTTTCCCTTGACACTAGATCTCGGAACTGCTTTCGTAAAATTCGAATGCTTTTCCGTGCGGCAAATTGCCCCTGTGACTAATCGGCATCCAATACGCGATTGTAATTTCCGATAGGCTGTGGAAGAAGTTACCGACTAAATACATCATGCAGGTTAGCCCTAAATTTATATAAATGTCTAGGAATGTCTAGAAATATATGTATTATGGTGTTCGAGTTCTGGAGAATCCGTGTTTTCTATAATGACTTGCGGCCAGCTCCTTATATGGGCACGTAGGTAGCAATGAATGGAGTTAGAAGAATTGCCTTAAACGCACTATCTTTTTTCAACTATTGTTGGTGCGTCCTATCCAAATTATTGCCCTAAAATGTTAAAGTTCAGTTTATTCTATTCAGAGCTACATGGAGTATATGAATACACAAATCTGTGAGTCAAGGAGAACAGAAAATTTAGACCGATGCTTTCAAATCTCAACTAGTGATTAGGGTTATACAATAGAAAAGAAAAAAATATGTCAATGTATTTAAAGCAAACGACGTAGACACAGCCTGCCTTTACTGTAATAATAAATTCGGTATTTTTTTAAAATCATTTCATCGAGTGCAGTGAAATGCGATGCCCTTCAAGGCATTTGTGCTATATGTTTCTTACGGTCAAATTAAAATATTGTTGAGCCCTACGGACACATATTTCATCGTACGTAAAAAGTAATGCTGTTATATCCTTGATATCCTTGCTTAAAATAAATTATTTTCTATGCCCTTGGGCGACAATTATACCCAACGGATGCGCTAACGGAAGCGCATCAAAAGCCTATAACCGTCTTTAAATTCTCCCCAGAGCTCTCTTAGGAAGAATAGCTGCATCGATATATTACATTTCTATTTATTACTTACTAAAAGATTTGTCTTTTGTGTAGATAGCTATATTCAATTTAAGGCCGACATTAGTTGTCATATATATTTTGACTTACTTATTTCTTCGACAGGATTCTAGCAAGGACACAGAATGGAATGATGCCTTGCGACGGCATGGGATTATCCCTGAAAAAAAGGAGATCACTGAAGAACAGATTGTGTCATTAGTCGACGAGGCTGCGAAAAAACGGCTTGAATCTCAAGTATCAAGATTAATTTAATTTTTTTGGCCAAGAAACAAAGATCTGATGAGGGTCGCAAATTTCTAACGTAATTGTAGTAATGTTTAAGGCCGTCTTTATCTAAGTGCCAGCATATACCCATATTGACGTATAATTATATATTGTAAGTAATCGGTGGCTATCCTAAGCCTGTGAGTTCTCTTAAATAAAAGTTTCCTTGTACTCGCTAGAAAATGAAGCAGATCAGTTATCGCAGTTAAATTTATCTATAAAATGATTACAATACTAATAATTACACTAGATTCCAACCAACGCGCGGCACTGTGATCATTGCAAATAACTTGTTGTTTGAATCATAACGTTATATTCTTTATCCGAATCAGTTAAATATTTGGAATCATTTCTCTATTAACGTGTACCTATTACGCAGGTAAAGAAAACAGCCAGTTCTCTACTTTAGAAACTGCATAAAATATTTACGCCGGGTTAAAATCATATATAAATGTAGAAGCAAACTATGGAGCAAGTAAATTGTTGAATAAGGGGTGTTTTCGGAAGTAGGAACGCAATTTGGACAATCTAACCCTCGACGAACTGGAACTCCTTGAGGACGAAGATGATGAGCGAGCTCTACTAGAATTTCGTCGAAAGCGGATTGCTGAAATGTGGGAAGCTGCGAAAAAAGCGAGGTTTGGTGAAGTACGTGAGATCTCTGCTGATGACTGGGTCGAACAGGTGAGGGCTGTTTGACAGAAATTTCTGGTATAACCCTCAGTGTACTTGACATAATTTGAATCAATTAGAAGAACTTCCTATTTTCAAACTCTTTTTTTTTTTACTGTTTCCCTGCTTTTGTTTTTGTTTATTTGCCGTCCCCAACACATAGTCCTTCGACGATTGAGTTATTGTTAGGCAGAACAAGTGACGTAGCATAGCTAAAAAAAATATTATTTAGCTCTCACGAGCTATCACGAAAAGTAAAAATTAGGCATCCCTGCCACCAATAAACTACAGTCAGCTTTTATTTCTGCTACAGGTGAACAAAGCCGGTGAAGATGTTACAGTGGTGATACATTTGTTTAGTAGTGGTGTTCCGGTTTGTACCCTACTTAATCAACATATCCAAAAATTAGCACCAAGGTTCCCTGCAGTGAAATTCCTTCAAGGTCTTGCCCAATGTTGCATACCTAACTTCCCGGAATCGCATTTGCCCTGTATAATGATTTACCGGAATGGAAAACCGGTGGAAAAATTTGTAGGTCCCGAATTTTGGGGCAGTCGGCCGACCGTTGAAAGTGTTGAATGGGTTCTTGGTAAGCTCTTATTTTTATTTACGTGCACTTTTATTATTGTTATTTATTATTCCCTGTTTGTTAACTAACGTAGCTCTCACTAAATGAAGTATCAATAACAGTCTGAATAATATTTAATGCGCTTCTCAGCAAAAAAAGGCCAGGTTTTCGAAACTGAGATCGAGAAGGACCCTCGGCCAAAAGTTCGTGACATCTTGTTAAGCCAGCTGAAGGGCAAGGATTATGATGATAACGGCGATGACTGGTAGCTTGCAGACGTAAGCGCAAATTTTAATCTATCAACTTAGCTTTGAACAATCTTGATTTCGAACAGTTCTGGAAAAAATATAATTTTCTAGATGTTTAGGTACCGTCGTAAGTGTATGTACGAAACTAAATACATCGTATAGGTCGACCGGTAAACCAGGTCCAGCTGAAGAGGTTAGCTTCGAGGAGCTAAACAATCACAACGTGACTGGTGAATGCTTAGTGTCTTGCAATCGAATTCAATCTGAAGCGTAGCAAAAAGTCTATGAACCAGGATTAATACGATGTGCATATCGATTTTTTAAATAGCTTCACGACGGTTAGCTGTGGATCAAAATATTATCTTATAAGGTAACGCTATGATTACCTATGTGCACGTTTATTATCGTCATTATCGACATTTAACCTATATTACATAACTTCGTATTATAGCTTTTTCGATTCCAAATACACAAGCAAACAATCTTCTGTTTGCCCGTATATTTGATGGAGCGCAATGTTTCAGAACTTATTTGTTACTACCCATCTACAAATATACCTTTAAGCTATGTAAAGGCGCTTAAGCTATTTAGACTTGAATATTAACAGTTCTAAAGAACTTGGATATCTTTGACACTTCAAAAACTCATTAAAGTAATTCATTATTCTTTTGTAGAAATTTAATGCAACAGACCAATGCACCGTTAAAGACATGACATGCGGACGGAAGAGCATCACACTAATTTGTACCGATATCTCAGCAAAACGCGATCTAGAAAAAGATGAGCCATAATACTGGGACTTATTAGATATAAATGTACAGGACATACTTACATTATGACTATTGTGATGAGTACAAGTGATCACCTTAATGGAACTAATCACGCTAATGCCAAAGAATGAAAGTTAAGGTTTAGACTTATCTATAGTGCCTGCGTTTACATGTGTATTTATTCTTTAAATAAATAAATAATAAATAATATAAATTAAATCTAAATAATTTTGTTGTTAAATAGCTGATATCCGGTATATGGTACTAACTATGTATCACAGCGAAGATATGCGTATGTGTGGCAATTTTTTTCCAGAGTTCAGGTTTTTATCTCATCGTCACAAGTAGCAATCATCGGTTATCTCACGTATGTACATATATTTGTTGATAAACTTTAAAAAGAGTTTCAACTCTGTGTGCGCATAAAACAAATGTGATTTCCAGCATATCGATACCAAAGTTACGAATTTCAAATTTAACTAAAAATCAAACCAAGAACTACAGCGGATTTGTATTTCTGGAAGATACTCTGTAAGAGCTTGTCCTGTTATTCATAAACCGAAAAAATCGCCAAAGGGAGCAGTAAGATAATTCGGCTTTTGCGCACAATTGGATTAAACACGTTGTCATAATTTTTTTTTCTGTAGTAATATTTACATGATCGATGAAGACGAAATGATTAAATAAGTACATCAATTACTTAACCTTTGAAGGGCGCATGGATACAATTAGCATACATATTGGCATTACGTTTATTGAAAAAGTCAACTACAGTGACATACTTGTATCAATATCTGTCTAGAGACGCTTTCAGAGACCGTCCTGCTGAATCAAATAGCATGCAGGGTAAGGAATATACTATCGTTGATTCATTGAACGATTTTAATTTTCTAGACGGTTCTGTCGAGACATCCCAAACAAACATTTTAGACCAACAACACCAAGATGATAAAGTATTTCAGCACAAATCAGCAAATGCCTAGTTTTACGGACCAACCCCTCAGGTTGTAGCGCTTTCTGATTTGCGGAACACGCGAATATGGATTGTCGAAACCTTTCGCTTTTGACTTTGCGGTTCAACATCATTTGCAAGTGGCTCGAGATCGTCTGTGACTTCTATTGTTCCGGTTCGTACATCTGTTCCCATTACTTCTCCGAAATGTGATTGAACCTGTAACAAACAACACACTTCTTTATATATATATAGCCAACCAATTTAACTTCCCGAAATGATTCCAAGTCCAATGAAGAAATAACAAATGCTCCGATTTTAATCCATCAAGCACGCATCTTTTTGATCAATTTCTAAACGGCATGCTCTCAGTAATAATACCGCATTCAACAACGGCGAACGCGCATCTCTTGCTGAGTTTACTAATTTGAAATAATTGTATTTTGTTATTTTTGGCCTAATAAGTTAGTCACGTAGGAAAGGTCTTCACAACCTAGTTCTGTTCGACTGAGAAACTAAGAGATGCCGCATTAGGCGAAATAAAATATCGAACTGTGAATGATATGAAGCTACAGGTTGTTCTGACGAATGTAGACATCTATATCGGCAATAGGCTTTAATGTATTTGAGATCAGTCATATACGACTTAGATTCGTCTCCAGCGTGACTTATTGTATAGAATGAGATTGAAAGACAAACAGCGAAAGAAAACATGAAAAAATATTGAACAGAATTATCTAACCTGTAAAGCGATATTAATTGCACGGTTGACTGCTGCTCCAATACCATGTATATGAACTTCCTTGCCCCCTCCAAGAAGCACATCTTTCGCTCGCTCGAACTGATGTTTAAATTCGGTTCGGGTATTCACGTAGACGTGGTTAGGAGATCTAGGCATTTGTGGAGGAGGCCTTTTACGTAATTCATATTCCGACTTATCGAACTGAACGCGTTTCTTTGAGGCGTCAGATGACATAATTAATATGCAGCCACCTAAACGGCATATTAAAGCATTAACAAGGCAATACCAGCCTGCATCGTTTATAATTATACATACCTAACAGGAATATGCCTGTCCTGTAAGTTGCACAAACTTATATTGCTTATTCTAGTTCCGCAGATAGGGCGCGAACCATTTGGTTTGAGAACAAATATATTTAAAGGGAGTCCACAAATATGTTACAAGTATTTTTATTACACGTATTTTTTTTGAGTCGGTAGGATCTTTCCTTTACATTTATGCTATTATGCCTATGTGCCATTAACTTAAACCCGATCATTTGTAAATATATGTATATTTGTTTCAAAATTAAGCCAGTTTTTTGCACTTAAAAAAGTGGCTACGCTTAAACGATTTCAAGCTTCCGTAGCTCTTAAGGTTGCGCTTTTCCTCACAAGCGGACATATGATATGACATTTGCTTCGTGTTTGCTAAAAGGTACGTTCCAGCTGTGGTTAAGACATTTATGACTTGATACCGGACCCAGGCTTCATATGATATGTATTATCATGATAAAATGTAATAGTAAAATGCCGGCTGTATGTTAAACAAATAAATAAACACGTTGTTCTCCTTAGTGCGAAGTTAGTTGTTTTCACCTTTTTGCACCCGAATCACAACGCACGGGAGGGCTATAGATTCGATTATTCCTTCCTGCACCACCAAAGATACAACAGTTATTATGAATGTTAAAAAAAACTAATCACACTATATGTGTACTCAAATACGGTGTCGCAACTTTTAGCTCTGAAAACCAGCTATTTTATCGTATTCCGCACATTTCAAGTTCCGCGAGTTATCCCCGCACATGGCTTTGGAGATAAACATGCCGTTCTGCTTTGAACAAGATGGCACAAATTTATCTTATAGCTACAAGTTTTTTTTAGGAAGATGTCTGGGGAGACAATTTCTTCACGCTATGGCGATCTATATTTGGGTAGATGTCTGTAGTATGAGAAATACCTATGGATAACCGTAATACTTCCTTGTCATCCTCGTTCTCCACTGCAGACTGCGCTCGCGTCTGTGTTCTACATGGTATTTGTATGTGTGAGTCGGCATCAGTCCAAACTTCCCGATTCTTCTAGCAAAAATTATTTTCATCTGAGACCGTTTCAAGTGCTGCCATTCAAGTGAACAAAGCTATTAGTAGTATAAGTTTTTGGTAATACAAGTATGATTAGGCTGTGTAATAGTCAAGTTTATTGTTCAGTTACATTGACTACGGGCACTGCTATCAGTCATATACTGATTTGCAATCAGCGAAGGATATGACATCCATATGCATCATATAGGTAAATTAAAAAGTGTTCGTATATTACTGCTCAACGAAATGTCGTAGGTGTCTAACGTTTTTCATATTGTTCAATGATTTTTTTCAGACGGCGCACCCGCGGAGTATTTTGTATTGACATTTTTTTGGAGGATTGGTAGTTTTGTTTATGCCATATTGTCCAGTTAGGAAAAGTTAAATTTTAGATAGTCCTTCTATTTTGAGGACGTTCTTATTGACACAGAAAAAAGAAACGAAAATGAAGTTATTCAATGTGTAGTATACTGCTTAATTAATTTAGTATAACTGAATATATGTAGACGAAAATTTGAAAAACGGCGCAATTAAAATGAAAATGGTTGCAATATTCATACCTATAAGCTTCGTTTACGGCCGTTCTTAGCTGGCGCGGACTAATCGGACCAGGTCGTTCTCATCCGCAGTTTCGCGGTTTCTGACTATTGATTCAAAAAGCCAATTCAATATTGAAAACAAGTAAAATTGCTCTTGTTTAGAGCAGAAGCGAAAAAGATTGTAGAGGAAGATTCGTAGCAGAGGTATTAATGCTTCTTTCAATAGGTAATATTGATAACGCTCAGTTCCGCTTTCTCTTTATCGTAGTGATCACTTAGTGTATCGGTAGTTTGTATGACAGGAAAGGCCCATAACTAAAGTTATGGGCCTTTCCTGTCATATGCGTTATGAAAACATGTGATACGCAGTTGGTGCACAATTTTACCTGCTTACTTAAATGAGATGCTTCGATGTTTTGCATTGTATGTGGCTATACTGAAAATACGGAATGCGTACCCATTAGCTCTTCATTGAGATGTGCACTATGGGACTCGCCCCGCAAACCTTGCAGAGTTAAGTTTGCATTACTACAGTTATATCATCCGCATCACACAAGGATTACGTTTCCACTGTACACGCTTCAATTGCGAATGTTTTAATTCTTCATTAATAATTTTATTGCAAGCACCGAAATTCTTAGGCCCTTGATTTTCCCTGATATTTAACTTGGAAGAGTAAATAGCTACGCACTGAAAATGCCAGTGTGAGTAAGCTGTTACGTGTTGATCCATTAAAAGCTACACACAAGGCGTTTAATCTATCACCTATTTTGAAACATTGTTCTATAGCTATGCCACATTTTAAGCGTCGCTGAGTAATGTTTAAAGAATGGCACCAGCGATCGAAAAAAGCGATTCTCTTCAAAAGTATTTTTTACAGTTAGAGCAAGTATTTTCGTATGCAAAGGCAAAAATAACTAGGTATGTTAATAGGGTAACCACAGTTTAGAAATACAATACTGTTCCTGTTTGCCGTTGATGCTTACTGCCGCAACCTTATATGAAGCACACCTTATATTTTACTCAGGTTAGCATATAAAATTATAGATTCTGTATTGTGTCAATTAATCAATATATAAAATACATACCGTACTATATCAATGCGAGCTTTTGTTGTCTCAATCTCCAACCGAAAAAGAGTTGTCTTCTCGATGCATGAAGTTAGTCGTAACGTTTTAATAGGACCTTGGCCCAGCTCTTTGCTTGAAGAAGCACTCCGATTACGTTACCCTATTGGCTACGTTCAGGTGTTGAAGCCTACTGGCGTAGATACGCATTTTGATCTCCTCGAACCATTGCCCCGGAAGAGTTTTGACAATATTCGGCCTTTGGAGCTGTGTTTTTGAATTGTTGTCATCTCGACGTATATCTTAAAGTCAATTTCGTTGCATGTAAGATAACACGATATAAAATAGGCCAAGGACATAAAGCCGAAATCATTATATCTAATGAGAATTACGACGTATGTACTTAATAAACAGCTTGCTAATCGCTGTTATAGTATGTAGGTTTTCCATTTACTGTTTTGCAAGTTTCTGCACGCTTATAATACCTGCGCCAATGTAGTAGTTTGCTTATATATCTTTATATCTTTCTCTTTTAAATCTCTAACAAAGATAATGTATGTCTATTAGAATAAAACATGAGTTCACACGTAGGATTTATCTTACGTTGATTTGAAACTGAACAGTATCAATAGCCCATTAAGTCACCTTTTTATCGCAGTTTTTCAGTGTGCCTCTAATTCGCTTATTACATTTTTTTATTCAGATATTTGTCTAAAGGTGTCATCAGTCAAGCTGCAGCGTTCACATTAAAATAATATCAGTAAAAATCTGCCACAACGGAAAATGTCTGGGTAAGATAGTTAGCGCCAAAATTTTACAGATTTCGGAAAAACATTTTTAACAATTTTACCAAGTTGAAAATGATCCTAAAGTTAGCTTATTCTATTACGTAATTGTACATATTTCAGATAGAACGGAAACAATGGAGAGGCTAAGTACTTTACCTGGACACAATTGTGATTACTTATCGAAAGGATACTGGAACTTACGATATATAAGTGAAGATAATTTTGAATGGTGCAAAGGATACCAGGAGTTCAAACCTCTTATCACGAAGTATGTGGGCAAAAATGATAGAGTGCTTATACTGGGTAAGTTCTACGACTCTGTTATCGTTTATACGTTGATGAATGTCATGAATTCCAGATATAGCCAATGGCAGATAGGAGTGCAATGTCATAAATCAGATGTGAGGGCTATACTAGTTTTATACACGAAAACTACGTCGGATAGGAACGGAACACATTTGCAATAACGTGTGAGTGATGTAAAGCAGTTTTGCTCTATGCTCACTTTTTTTATATCATTACAGGATGCGGGAACAGCTCTCTAGGAGCAGAAATGTTTAGCGATGGTTTCCAAAATATTATTAACATCGACTTTTCAGAGGTAAATTCAATTTGTTGAAAAAGGTACTAAGTTAAATACACAGAAGTAATACCGAAACATGCTGTGAATCTACTTTCGTTAGAATCGCTAAAAAATTTGTGTGAATTAGACCAACCTGTCTGATTATGTTGAAATCCCTGTGAATGTAGTTAAAGGGCAAATGAACGACATGCAGGCCTACCAGTTTTTGTTTTCTAAATCGCTGATTAATGTCCAAATTCGAACAAATTTTGGAGGACTGTTTGTTCCTGCATTTATCCACTGTTTTTGAGACTGAAAGGAAGCCATTTTTTTTTGCAGAATAAAGTAACAAACTTGATAGAGCAAAAACAGCACACTATTTTCCGAATTTGAGCAAAGATCGGGTGTTATGTAATGGCTTCACACAGGACGAACCCCTTTAAAAGTAAAAACTTCCTTTTTGCATTCATAGACTTTTATGAAGTAAATTATAAGAGTTCCAATAGATTTAAAAGGCTTGAAAATCATTTAATGGGCTCAAAAATAATTTTTGATATTCCTACTTTTTTAATATAGAAGTAAATTGCCGTTTACAGAAATAAAAATTGATTGCCAGTGGGTCAACCAGATAGGGTTTAGCGATTAGCCTTTTTAATACATTGTGGACTTTTTTTGCAACGTTTAAACTTTTTGTTGTTTTAAGCCTTCGCATTTTTAGTACTTTTGTTTAAAGTTTAATCCTGCTGAAGTATTTAATTAGTGGTTTACGCTCCGATTTGAAATTTTAATAGCAGTGAATGGTGGTTATATTGAATAAATATGGTCGTCATGAACGACATTTCTAGCGCATGCGACAGATTTCGTTGAAAGATCTGTCTTGGCATAGATACAATTTTGGGAACAACCCGTAAGAGGGACGTCTGGATTTAGATGCGTCACCCTGTGGTTGTCAGTTTCCAACAATTCAAACTCTTTAAGTTTTATTATAACTAAATTTAAATTAAATAGCATTTAGATTTCACGCAGCACGCAAAGCCACTCTGCCGATAACGAACACTGGTATTAAAAAAAATTAAAACCATGTTTGTATGTTTTAGTAGTGGTTTCCCGGAATCCTAAATCGACGACGTTAGGTTCCAGTTCCACAATGTGACATATAGCCAGGTTTAAGCTTCCGGGTCTAGAATGTATGGCCCTAAGTAAACCATTGCTAGTCGAATATTGAAGATGCACTAAATTGTGTTGGCGTTCTACGCAGGTGGTTATTGAGAAGATGACTAAGCGTTATCCCCAAATGCAATGGTTTTGCAAAGATATGCGCACACTTGAGGGCGACGCCGATTTAGGCCAATTCGATGTTATCATCGAAAAAGGAACGTTAGATGTGCTGTTTGTTAAGGATAAAAGTCCATGGGAAGCTTCGCCAACAACCAAACACGACATGAAAAGGACAACCGACAGCATATATAGGTACAGTGCGATTTCTCGTTCGAACAACGGTATGCCTATTGTGCTTGTAATCATAGTAGCAATAGCTACTGCGCCTAGAAAGTACACTACGGAACAGCCACTATAATTAGATATCAGCCTTAAACTTCAAATGCTATACTCAAATATTGGGTTCAAATATATCTAGGCTTCCTTCAACAATCCATATAATGTATTAAAGCATGTTTTCTACAAAGAAATATAATCAAACTAATCTAAATAGGGAATTTTACTGCTGTTAATAAATATCATCACACGAGGTGAAATATCGGAAGGTACCGCTTAACTTTGGCGAAAGCTTTTATGGTTGGAGATAAAAAAAAATCCAGAGCTTATATTAACATAATAAATATGATAGTATGTGCAACTTGGTCTTGAATGTCATTCATGAATGTCAGGAGTCATTTTTACCAAACATTAATCTTAAAGTACATTTGCGCATCGGCTTACCATCTAGTATATAGAACGCTGGAAAATCACCGAGTTCCGTTTGGTTATTTCTTTGGCTTCAGTCTACTTCGCCCTGGGGGCAGATTTGTTTCGGTGACATTCACTCAACCTCATTTCCGCCTGAAGTATTACCAGCATGAAGAGTACAAGTGGAAGATAAACTATGAAACGTTCGGTGAAGGATTCCACTATTTCTTCTACGTTGCCACGAGAGAATGCCCGTAATTGCTGCGCCTATGGTTACGATGTAAAGTTAGTTTATAACCTTTTATTAATATGCACGCTATACTATAAGTTGCTATTCATTTCCGACGTTAGTTGAGTTCGTGCCGGCTGCTCTCTGTTTACAAATTGTGAATAAGAGAGCACAGGCGAGTTGCTTAACTAAAAAACAACCACCTTCGCGGATGTACTTTTTGCCCAACGAAGAGCTGCAGATTTGAATATACAGTTCTGAAGGTGAATAATATTTTGTCTTCGATTATGAATAAAAAAGCAATTCAAATTTGCCCACACGCATACGACCCTCGAAAGCTTGTCGGTTTAAATGTGTCTTGGCCTTTTACCGCTCATTCACTGTTCACGAAGGACGGCAATGTCTCTCTGTTAAAGTATGCCACACGGTGACAATTTGATAGAGCCAACGTAATGGATGAACTCAAATTAGGAGTACTATGAAATCATATGCGTTATTGTGTACTATATTATAAGAATTAGTAAAGTTCATGAGTTTCTGAATGAAGCCTCTAGCTACATTCAAGTTCGCACTAAAATAAAAGAAACCTAGTCCTTACTCTTACACTTCTCTAATAATAATCTGGGACTCAGAAGATAATGAGACTAAGCACTTGAAGGGCAGTAGGCATATTAAGATATATATAGCTTCTAAAGTATCTCGCTTCTATTTCTGGGGAAAAAACATTAGGGTAGTGGCAGCTGAAGATCCGTACCTCTCAATCATTGACTATCATCGACCACATGTTCAACAGTAAGCTGCCAATTCTGATCACTGATTTCACTTCTGACAATTATCTTAAAGTACGCTTGGGTTAAGTAAAAATATATTTTTATATCTAAGCTTCTAAATTATTCGCTTTTTAATGCTATATGAATGTTAAATATGGTACGAATTTATGCTTAAACATAGCAACAACAAGACGAGTGATTTCAGTTTTGAGAACTTTAAAAACTAGGAACACAATATCAATTTAAGTGGAACTGAAATTTTATTAAAGTTTGTGTAGATTTTTTTAAAAAGATCTAGACTTTACTCAGGAAACATAAAACCAAGTGTTATACAAATGCCGACCCATTACGCGAATATCAATTGTGACAGCTATTTATGGCGACAAAAAACAAAAAATGCTGCTGTGACCTGCACAGACTTATCCAATTCCGTTTCCTCTGTTTTTGGTACTTTGCCACCTCAGAAAGTACATTGCTACTCCGCGTCTCTTGTGAGGTTTATTCTAAAATACTTCACAAATAGCTGGTATGCTTTCGCGTTTGTTAAGAATGATTATTTAATAATACACGCGGTTTCAAAAATTTCATTTCATTTCTCATTAAATCCCACTAGATTTTATTATCATAAATCTCCATTCACACATTTACTGTCAAGTGTACATTTGTACAGATATGTGAGCTGACTGTGGTCTGTCGAATACATCGATAAACATCTTGCATACTGGAGAAAACTATTAGGTGTCGTCTCATTCGATTATTATAGGTAATCAATTGAATGTTCAGTGAAAATTGCCGGCGCGACACGCAATTAAACACTCACTTTGATTTTCCTAGAGACCATCTTTACAATTACAAGCAAGCCAAAATACACTGGAAGGCAAAGTATGTAATGACCACACTCAGGCCGATTACCTTACCACATTAGAAAAAAGTATAAGTTTAATTATTATAATAGACACAAGCTAGTCGCTTTAGAGGCGGACATGCGTACCCGTCAGTGACGCTTACATATGTTTAATTTTTTTCTGGAAGCAAATAGTTTGTAAATCTCTCGCCCCCTATTTTAAATATAAAAATGAAGCAAAAATTAGGCAAAAATCTGCCACGGTTTGATGTACTCTACTCTGTGGCGTCACTCTTAGCAACGGCAAAAGGCTCCGGAACTGGAATTTCTTCACAGGTCTTAATCTTCACTTCCTTGACAGGCCGGTCGTTGCTCGACGTTGGATTCGCCTCGATTTTGCGGATTACATCCATACCCTTGATGACTTTGCCAAAGACCACATGCCGCCCATCAAGCCACGAAGTTTTCTTGGTTGTAATGAAAAACTGCGACCCATTTGTGTCCTTACCAGCATTTGCCATCGACAGCCAGCCGGCTCCGTAGTGCTTCAGCTTGAAGTTTTCATCAGCGAATCGTTCACCGTAGATCGATCTGTGCATACAATCAGTCAAATAGTTATTAATCTGCACATAGAATTCGAAAAGAAAAAAAAATATGTAAGATATCTTTTTATAACGCATTTGCTATAAAGACACAGAAGCTTTAAAGATGAATCAATAAAATATCAGTAAAGAACAACACAATATTTGATCCTTACGTAGCCAGTAAAAAAAAAAACTTTCTTTATAATGTGTCTTGCATCATAGCAAAATCCATTATCAAATATTTTTTCATAGTTTGATGTTCACATAAATTCTGCCATTAGGAGCAAACTAAGGAGCTGTAAGTAGCATTTCACTAATATTTAATGGGCATTTTGTTAAGCGTAATGCCAGTTTCAAATTAAGTTGCATTAATAGAGCAAAAGCTTAGCTGTACGCTTTCCGGGACCAGAAATAATAATCCTCAGCTTGAAAATCCTCCAATCACTATGTTACTAGCTTATCTGGCAGTAAGGTTTTACTATATGTTTTTACAAGTTATCTTGTGGACATCACTGCGGTATGTCTATTTTTCTAAGCATATAAGCATGAAGATCCTATTCCGACAAATGGAAATAACTATAGAAATAAGTAAGAAAAAACCGCCTAATCAACTTGAACAAGCCGTGTCGACGTAATAAAATATCGACAAACTTAACAGAAAAAAATCTGAGAAGGCCAGACCTTCCACCGGTTCCGTCGCCCCGGGTAAAGTCTCCACCCTGGATCATGAAATCCTTAATAACCCGATGGAAGATGCTGCCTTCGTAGCCAACGAGGTCATCCGTCTCCTTCTCTCTCTTGCTAATGCACAACTGGCGGAAATTCTCTACTGTTTTAGGCACGGTCTTTCCAAACAAGCCAATATCGACTGTGCCCACATCTTCGCCGCCAATCGTCAAGTGGAAGCGGACCTGCAATTTTAAATCAAGCGAGATGTCTACTATAGTGTATACTTGACTAAGAAACGACGATTAGTGCAACAAACTATTGTGACCTTATAAAAGTCCTTATTCGAATGAGGTGAGGTTTTTAGATTGACTTGTTTATGTAAATTGAACGGTTGTGCATTATATGTATTTTTGTATCTTTCTATAGCAGTATATGTCGTTTTGAAAAGATGCAATATTGCATAATCTTATGAGTACAGCCTATAACTTATCGATTACAAAAATTTAAAAAGTAACGGCTGTTCAAATGCATAACATGCATGTTCATACGGTGCTAAGCTTTTTGTGTGAATATTCTGTGTTTACTATATTAGTTCATTGTTTTCCATTCAACGCGTCTCTTAGCACTCATTTCAAACAAACATTGGTGTATTTGTACATTTCGTCGAATTAAAAACAAGGTTTATCATTCTGGGACAACAATCTGATGACCCGTCCCGATTAAATGTTATTTCTTCTAGAGGCCTGCATGGTATTATATAAATATAAACCTAATATGGGCAAATAACAATCGGTATTTCAGCAATAATGCACATGTAGTACTCTTAAGAGAATTCCAGAAAAAAAAACTTGGTCATTGATTTTTATTTCTACTCGATGCTCACAAAAATGAATTGATAAGGTACAAGCTGTTCACTCAGTTGGCTACAATACCAGGTATAAATAAATGAAAATAAATCCACTATAGGGGCACTGTACTTCGCAATATTGCAACGGTCTAGAGCACACACATACATAACATTTTCTGTTTTCGTTTTGCCTCTATAAGAAGTATGCTCTCTTAAGGTATCGCACCGTGTTAGTGACTTTGGGTCCTTTCGATGCAAAGGTAGCGCAGGCCAACGCCAACAAACCGACAAGCGTTCGCATCTCGAATATTCAGTGGCTGGAAACGGTCAAATCGTTTAACATACGAGCGAATAAACTCCTTTGTCCACGAAACAACCTGCAAATCACGATTGATCGAAGAGCGCCTGCAGGCTTCAGCAATAAACATATATCAAATATATAAACGCCGGCTCGTTGATGCCTCGTTCGGTGCACTTGTCGACAGTACCTTGGCCTGTAAACACGTCAACAACAATTCGACCACAGCAGTCAATTTCGAGCTGTGTGATTGGCCGCGGAGCTAGCGGCTGGGTGGGGAAGAATCATCAACTGTTCAAAATAGATGGCGCGCCTAACTCCTGTGATGTTTACTTTACGTATTAATAATAAAAATGAAATAGTTTAGAAAGCCATGAACACACTGGATACATTAATATATCTTCATGCGTACACATTCACATTCATCAAGTATGAAATTGTGCGAACTATAAACAATGAATTACCAGATCGATTTCACTATTGGTTACTACGTATGCGAAGAAGATAAACATACTATTTCGGTCGATAAATTCTGCTCCTAAATTCTGCTTTATCAGTAATTTTTTTGTGTTTAATAAGATCTATTTTAGGTTGCTGATTACCAATAATCGTAAGTAGCTTAGCTGGAGACACTGCAGTGATAACTTGTTCACTCATATATAGTATAGATTTGCATTGGCCGCTCTAATTAAAAGTTTCTGAGCCAAACGATTTACCTCTCGATTAATATTTGCGCTGATCTTTCTCTTCCTGCGTGCTATTAGTTCATGTTGTGGTTCTCACCTAATACATGCAAAGTCCCCCAAATGATAGTTTACTAAATTTGTTATGGTAGACGTCTATCCAATAATTTTTCTTTCAGACTTGCTAGCATTCTATGCTTCAAACGTTTCCTTCAAATCCAGGATAATTATATTATTTTCTGTCCATCGATCAGCTGCCTCCAAGTATTATTTAGACCCATGGATAATGCGCTTCCCTTATCCGATCATTCCAGGTACACGTACTGTGGTGTACTGCCATACTACTCCCTGATTCATCTAATAAAACTCTTTATAAACCTCAAGACCCATTTACCGAGAATTGGCAGCTCAAATGTAAGGAATTTTGCTTCGTAATTGGAAGAATGCTACTTAACGCCATAACAAATTAATATCTAAATTGGTTATGAAGTTTAATTATTTTAAGAGCTCTTGTCATCAGCTTCTGATGGCTAATTGTGACTCTGCTTTCGTCGTACTAAAGATCAATATATATCATATACGTTTCTCAACATAGTCAGCTAGAGGAAGTGGGCGTAATGAAGGTACAAGCGCAGTAGTTATCTAAATGGCGACATTTAGCTAATGAAGAATGTGATTCTTTATTTGCTTTAAATATTAGTCGCCCTTATATATAAGAGACGGTATACATACTGCCTCTGTTCAAGTCTGTCGAACAATGGAGTCCATTATCGATCTGCGTACATTCCTGAGGTGTCGGCCAATGTCCGGCCCTAATCCGGAGTGGGATACCGATCAAATAAGTTCACGTGAAATAGTTTATTGATTTTAGATCACTCTTGTTCGTAAATATAAAACACGAGATTTTTATGAAGGATCATTTTTGCAATGAAATCGCAGTCACAGATTCTAAAGACTGCAAAATCCCTATATACTGGCGTCTATTAAGAAATAAGAATCGAAACTTATTTGCAATAAATTAGTCAAAATAGGTACTAGACACATTTGCAATGAACAAACGACATGCAAGTCTCCCATTACGTGGTTTATTGCACTTGACAAAAATACTGTACCTCCTGAACGAGACTTGTTCAGGATGGCAATATACACTTAATTGATATTCATATTAATGGACACGTTGCTACTATTATTAGTTCTTGCTATAGCTAATAAAACATCTGAACGAAATGTAATGAAAATAACCGTTATCATCGTCACCCTTATCGTTTTGACAGGCAGATTCATGGTGGATGATTAGTTAATACCTTATATCAAACCATTTGAGATTCATTGATTCACTTTTGATATTCATGCCGCAACGGGCGGTCCTAGACGCAGTGTACAACTTCCCTGAACAACCGCAGGTGGCAATCATGTATAGACGGTAACTTCGAATAACCGTGAGTCATTATTTAGGAATAATCATCTTGACCCCGCTACATCTGGGTCAGTTGGCTATTTTTGGCAAACAATCGTTATGATCAAACCAAGTTAAATTAATATTAAGTAAGGTTAATTATATATGATAACTTTAATTAAGATATAATGCGAGAAAACGCTGCAAGTTGTAAGGTAACATTTATTGATGCCAATGATTGATCTATATATGTACAAAATGTATTAATGGGGCTATGATTAGTCACATACGTTTAGGTCACACCGTTCTATTGATAACTGTATGTCTACTGACATTTTAAGCTCACACAGGATGGTATGAATCAAAGAAAATTTCTAATTCATCAATGCATTATGCGTAAGGGCCAAGGGCAAGAGAAGATCCTGTTCGAGTATTGTGTAAATTTCAAAAAGGCCATTGCGACATAAAAGGCAGTATCACTCATATAAGGAATGCATATTTTTCAAATGCATGCATATAACAGCGCAGACTTGACAGTTAAAATATAAGACGCAAGTATATCACGTGAAATTAAAATGTTTTGATTCATTTTCATATTAAG
Source organism: Varroa destructor (assembly GCF_002443255.2). NCBI lineage: Eukaryota > Metazoa > Arthropoda > Arachnida > Mesostigmata > Varroidae > Varroa > Varroa destructor. The sequence continues at coordinate 1,439,858 of NW_019211458.1, forward strand.
CGTTTGCATGGGTTTTAACAACTCTTATATGATCGTTGAATATCAAATGTAGGACCAATGTATGAATAAAAAGTATACTAGTTTTCTTTATTAATAAATTAATAAGAGATCACACCGATCTGCATATACCCAATCAGATTAAAATCGAAGACTTCCTGGCCTCAAGTGCTCGGAGATGCCGTAAACCATTCCGTATAGACGATTACAAGTTATTAAAGCATATTTTTTAATTACATTAAAATTGTTGTATTTTATCTAAATTCTATAATCCACAGTAAATGAGTGGCATGAACGAATAAAAGAAGCCTGGTGGCGTACTCATCGTGAGAAATTTTTGTCCTTTTTAATGAGGTAAAAGACATTTAGTAGAACAGAGATAAATACTGTCCCGTGTACTATAGAGATTAAACCATTTTTTTTACAAGCTTTCACAAGTAATCAGACCTCTTCTGAGATTGCAAATGTATATACTTGTCAAAAGAGCTTACACAGAACTGAGAAAATAAGTTTGAATGATTAAACCAGTCGAAAACAAGCCACAACTCCAATATTTGTTATAAGCTATTCCTTAATTAGAATGTGGTCTTCGATAGAATGAGAAATTGTCACGCACAGTTAGACTAGCAGAAGATTTGTGTTTTACTGCGAGTGTCAAATATGAAGCTGCGCACATGTTCTCAACAACGAAATTAAAATTGTTGGAGAAGTTAAATTCCTGTTATAACTCCCTAACAGACGAGCAATTAGGGGTTTACTTCAAGTAATTTAATTTGCCTTAATTCTGGCAAACATCTATTATGCGAACTAAATGTATATAAGTCGCACAATCAAAAATGATAAAGGATAAAAAAAAACTGACAGGTTTTCTGACTAAAGACATCTCTAAATTTATTATCGCCTGTCGACATGTTAAAGCTGATTTGAGATCTACACTACAATCTGATTTTAATAAGTAAAATCGAGCGATTAGTCATACCAAATACTTATCATGCTAAATAAATCCTAAGGACTTCTTTGAATAAGTTGATGAGAACGAATCATAGCTTAAAAACGTTTTAATCAATGCAAGAGACTACGTTAATGACGTTCGCAATATCCTATACACTTTGCTGATCCATTTGTTCGATTTCGAGTAACTCTTCTGATGAGATTATCACCTGTACAACAACATAGAATTATATCGAAGTTAAAGCAATGGAGTGGTTCTATTTGCAGTGAAGCTTACAATAGCTGGCCCTTCTTTTGGAAAAAAACGTTGATATGGCAATTCTCCATTTGAATCTATCAAAAGAAAAAAATTCAGCTAGCAACAGAACAAAAGTAACTAGCAGCTGTTGGCGTATCACGAAGTTCGTTACAACGCGAAGAAAATACAACGAAGACGACGCTTGGGGTGTTTATAATACAAATTCATGAAGGAGACATACGAACGACCAAAGTGTGCGGGTGAAGGGGTTGAAAAGTTCACCCAATATGCCGCTTCTGAAAGATTATTTAAACGTGGATCTAAATCTAAAATTAGGGCGTTAGTCTCCTAGGGATATTGAAAAGATGTGATCTGTCCTGATGTAGGAATTATTTTACAGACCAGAGTTGAATATCTCATCTGTTACCGCAAAGGTGTAGCGGCGTTGGAAAAGAGTACATTGACACGTGCTTGTCGGCAATGTATTAGCAACTGCAAAGTTATTTCCGGCCGTGGCCTGTAGTCTGCAAGCAATCGAATATTCAATAAATGACCAAGTTCATATAACACGTAAGTGCATAGCAATTATATTTCAGTACTCGCCTCTTCTACATTCGTTGAGGTACCAGTTGTCGCCTCAATGGCCACAAAAAGACTGCCACGATTTTTAGCGGCAGAAGTGCCAACTGACGGGCACAACTCTTCGCTATTTTCGATAATATTTAGTTCGGTTCGGTCAGATTGTCCGTGCTTCTGCAATAGAAAGTCGAGGGTAAGCTCCTAAGCATTTGCTGAACTTCGCTGTTTTGATCGTAAGCGGTTATATGGCTTACGTACCTTTTGATGTGTTCTCATTGACCACTCAGTGAGGAATCGTCGTCTGCAACGAGGACACGTAAAACGAGAATGCCCTACTTCAGGATGGCTTTGTCGTATGTGGACAGTTAGAGATGACTCGAAGGAAAATTCGGCTGTACATATTGAGCAAGCATACGCTTTAATATCGGAATATCTGTGCATTCGAAGATGCATCTGGAATACAGCCCATGAAACGATCTGTACAGGACAGTATGGACAGCTACGGTAAACCACCTGCTGAAGCGCTTGGCAAAGACGATAGCGGTGTACCAAATAAGCCCCCTGAAACATTTTCAAGAAAAATATCAAATACCTAGATCAATCGCAGGTGCATAATTATTTGAGTATATCTGTATACATATTTAGATACTAACTTCGTTCAAACAGTTACGTTTCAGGTAGTAGACAGTTCCCCAAAATAGTACATCTGTGCTTTAGTTGGTCATAACTTAGACGGACTGAGTTCAAGTCTGAGTCAATGAAAAACAAACACTAAGAACCAGCTGTTCATGTGCTGGTAATTACGCCATTTGCACTGAGGCGGAAAATGACATTTTCTTTGCATTACCCATAACAATATTTGTATATAAAAATACATCTGGGATGCGTCATACTTATTCACACACTAATTCTTTCGCATCATGATATTAAAAATATGGAGACTTTGCGATGCTATTTTTGTACTGGGCTCAAAACCCCTTAGCACTAATAACAAAGCTAAATAATGTGCCCCTTCCCTGATGTAGCAATCGACCGAAGCAAGACAAGTATTGAGCAAGACATACTGGGCCCTGGAAGCTTCTGGAGCAGCGCCTGCAGCGGTACCTCCAACAACTGGTCCGTTCCGTGCGACGAAGATAGTTACAAGGCTGGTATGGCCAACCTTTGAAGGCATTTGGTGATTGAAGATGAGGATTTGCATTACGAATCTTACACCTTTTGAACTTTTTAACGTCGGTAGCTTTTGATATCGAGGTATAGTTCTGAAATATGACATTTAAATATGCATATATAAAAAAATACTTAACTTAAGAAAAAGCAACTGTTATTTTACGATACGTCCTAGCAAGTACGATTGAAAATCGGTCAGATCTGCAGTCGATATGAACACTTGATCTATCGCCACTTCCTATATACTTTTTCTTACAGTACTCAAATAAAATGGCCGATCCTTGAAAACGTTATTATCCTCATACTAATAATAATAAGAAACTTAGATTTTGATGGCGCTAACTTCAGTGGCAACCTAATAACGTTTAAACGTGTGAATTTATAACAAAATTACAAACGTCAACTTGACCAGCCGAGGTACGTTTAGTTTTAATGGTCAGTATACTGCAAATACAATTAAGATATTTTAGGTTTTCTTATTCTGTTGAGTTTCGGCTACACACATTTGCGCATCCATCCCGAAAAAATTAGAGTGATAATTATTAAAAGGCGCTGCTCATATACAACTGATCACAGACCAACACCAGACCAACTGACCGATAAATCGTCTATCGAAAATTACTACGAACGCCCAACAAATTGTAATTTTCAGGGAATACACACACTGTGCGTAAATGTATAGGACCATTTGCGCTGCAGAACACTGTAGGAAAAATGTAACGCATTAATCTTAACACACGCAAGTGCTTCAAAGACGCATTGCTTTTTAATTAACTATACTAAATATAGTAACAGTCCGCTGCATATAGAAAACTACCATAACTATACGATAATCCTTTAGGTTAGTGCGATACGAACCTCTAACATTTGTTTTTCAGGGTTTTTGTTATGGTGTTCTCGTTTTCCATAGCCGGGTATAATCTTACTGCTGGTAAACAAAGTATGAACTGTGTCTTTAGCCTGGGACGCTATCTCTTCACCAACAGACTGCGTGCACTGTTCGTTTTCGTGCGCGGACCTGTCGTTTGTTCTGGAAGCTGTTCGCGCATCGCATCGACTATTATTTGGTGCTACGGTATGTTGGACTCGGACGTGTTTTAAAGCTTGAAAACGTTCCGAAAAGCCCTGAAAGGAAGTCATGAACACGTTAGCTCCCTAATGCAGGCGTCTTAGTCTCGGAATCTAAAAAAGATCCAAACAAACAGCCGACTGAGCTTCTCGTCGCCGATTCATACCTCTGGACAAAAGCTGCTTTCACGTAATTGTAATTGTGTTTCCATCGAAGAACAATACTTACAGAAAAATCTGCTTGTTTAGAGGAATGGTAATTCCACTGAATCCATTAAATAGTATCCGCACGTGCATTATAAGGGAAGAACTAATTACAGAATGTGGATGACCTCAATATCCTTGTCATCAGTGTTAAAAAAACTCTTTGCTGAAGTGGTTAACTTGCTCAACTTTTTAAAGATCGGTAAGATGATGCTTGCGGAAACGGGTTCTGTAATTGCCCATATCTAATGTAATTTTATTGCTTTAGCACTGTCATTGTTAAAATAGTACTGGTACGCAACATCTAAATCTCTTTATTGCTGCTATGTTCACACACCTTACCACAGACGTCGCACTTGAATGGCCAAATTCCTGTATGGCTCGCCTGGTGGCGAATAAAAGTTTTTCGGGAATACGTCATGTGCGAGCAGTGTTGACAAGCATAATACTTCATTGTGGGACCCACCTAAATATGTGAGAAACCATAAACAATAATTATAGTTTTCCTTATTAGTAATACAGGAATCCAAACTAAACGTAAGTTCATAAAGAGGGGATGCAGATTTTATACAGATTAACCTGAACTATTACATTCATGGTAATTTTTGCTCTGATCGACCAAAATTTGACGTTTATTATTTTACTTATTGAATATAATCTCAGGTAAATGTAATGAAAACAGTGCTCTTAGAATAATTTGTTGATTCCTCAATTAATTGTTTAGGGTAGGACAAGCCACCGTGCGCTGTGTTTGCCAGTGTACAGAGAACGATTACCACTAACCAAAAAAAGCAGGGCTGTCACAATTTTACGCGATTTTCTAAGTATACACACACAAACACACGATACTTAATAGTCTACATAAATATTCACTGTATCCTCTGTCTCTACATATTAAAGGAGATTAAGGTCGTTACTCGGAAAGTAACGGCAAATCGATTTACAGTGGTATATGTCTAGTCGACGAACAAATGACGCGTATCTGTTACTTCAATTTATCATTAATTTAATATAATGTAGATATAAACTAACCGTTCCATCAGGTAGAATTGCCTCCCCGCGCTCATTCACGTCCGGCACGATTTTGTGGCCGTTTAGAAGATGCTGGAGCAGTTCTCTCGTCGTAAAGAACGCCATCGAGCACAAATTGCATGCATAACGTTTTGGACTCTGTGGAATATAAATGAGTGAGTGTATGCACCACTAAGCAACTCACAGTTAAAAATTATACTTTAGTTTAGTAATAAAAATAGATAAACTATAAAACTAACGGGTCAAATTATCTGTGCGAGCTACGAATAATAGTTTTTTCATATTCGAATGAAACTGGAATTGGTACTTACCCCTTGGTGAACACGACTTTCGTGTCGGTGTCTCTGCACCGGTAGAGCAAACGTCTTATCGCAATACGTGCAAGGAAAACGTTCAGATCCATGTTTCGCTGAACATGTAAGTTGACATTTGCATTTATCTGTTAAACTTTGTAACTAAATAAAATATTTTGTGCGTATACTTCCTGAAAAACTGCATATTGCACTATATCAGAAACACCGGTACGAAGTCATAAGAATGCTACAACGTCGATCAACACGATAGCAATATAGAGTAGTATCTAAATACTTTCTGCATATGGTCTAAGCATATAATATGTTATGTCGAAGGGAACATATATATAGGGTCGCATTAAGATCCATACCTTTAATATGGTATCGTAACGCTGCTTTTGTTGCATAGCCTTCATTGCATTCTGTGCAGTACCACATCCTGTATAATGAAGGGAAAACACGCAGAGAAAACACTTGACTTTATCGCTAATAGGAATTATTGAAAGAAAATAATGTAACGGTTGATAGCAATTATAAAAACGCATCGGCATGTATCCAGCTGAAAATAATAGGGTCATTAATAATAGCAGGATTATCAACCTCGAAACATTGGTTCTACGTGATCAATTTGCTGACTGAGAGACGCAGACTAACCTATGAATCTGCCCATCTTGAGGGTGGATCGAACGCATGTGATCGGCCAGAGCTTTCTGAGAAGAGAAGCCCCTAAAACATATCTGGCAAGATGGTCTTCGGGCGCATTCATTTCCTACAAAATTCATTTTTAAAGATACAGTACTTCTTTAGCAAAGCAAATATTCCATCATACATAGGATGTAAACATATCCTTCTTACTTGTTAAGGTTTAAAAATCCAGTAATGATAGACATTATAATCTTAATGATAACTGTTAAGAAATTTTTTTAATATTATATAGTAACATAAATCGATAGCTCATACATTTGGCCTCAGTCTTAATAATGAGACAAATCTTTAATGCTTAAAAAAATAGTAGTAATAATAATAATATTATCAATTATACAAATAATAATACTTTACAAATTTCCTTTTTCTAAAAATATATTCACAAAAATTAATTTGATTTTTAAACATTTATAAAATTTGATAGATGTAAAATGTTTAATAAAATGTATATCAATAATAGAACTCTAAACCTCTTTTTTACATAAAGAGTTATTTTGCATTAGATTTTTAAAATGTTTTCATTAAAAAATTTTGGATTTATTAAGTAGCTTAACAGAATGAAAGCAAATATGTTAATTAATAATATGACTCAAATAATATAAGCCAAATTCATCATGACCACATAAGAAATAAACGACTCTTAAGGGCAATTTAATATGCATTGACGAACCTAACCTTTGGAAGCTAAATGATTGGCAAATCGTTTTTGTGTAGAAAATTTTTTGCCGCAGTGAGGACAATATAGTGAGCGACAGTGATCTGAGTGGATCTGAAATAGAATGTAGCGTCTTTTATCATAAACCCCTGATAACTTTGTTATATTACAAAGAGTATTTTGATTATGCGTTTCGTCATGTGCTTCAGTCAGATTAGCTTTTTATTCTGCTGGACCCATACAGAGGCTAGTTATCATGCACTAGGTTACGGACCGTGATCTCATACATAACTAACCTTCTGCTGTCAATATTGAATTTTAACTACGACATAAGGAGTGAACGAAAGACTTTGGGGTTGACATAACTTCGTCACCTATCGTTTAAAGTTAAAAGTTTTCTGAACATGGTGATCATAATATTTATACGCACTTATGGTAATTTTTTCCGGATAACTTTTGGCTAAGGCTTAACCTCTCATTCCAATGTACATTTAACAGAACTGTATTTTGTAACGCACTAGGATCTTGAATACTTACAAGTTTGCAGTGACGGAGAAGTTCCACAGGATCATGATAAACTTGCGAGCAATGGTTACATGACATTTGCGGATGTCCTGAGGGGTCTGAACTAGCTTCCGTCAAGAAAGAGAAGTGAGCTACGCTCACATACACCAGAAAAACCTTATTTGTTAATTCGTTTATTATAACTGGATCCGTTAAGAAAAAGCTTGACCTGAAAGCGGTAAACTTTGTGTTTAAAACAAAAAAATTTTTTCTGAGGAGGATGTTCTACGAGAAGGAGACCCATGTGTAATTAACCCATCGAAAATGTTTGTATTCATATTGTTGTACAGTAATACATTTGTACATCAAAACAAAATTTCTCTATTCTTGCCAAAGATATGAACCTGTGTGACATTCGAGTATATGATTTCGGAGCTGAGATATGGACAAATGAACTTTATCGCATTGAGGACATCTGTCAGTTAGCTGTTCGTGATGCAGTCGGAGCATGTGAGACTCTGGAACCAGAAGATAACATTAATACACTAAATCCAGTCACGCAACTCCATCTAAAAAGCACAGTCCGTCTACAATTTACACTTATTACTTAATAGTCTCTAATAGAACCGAAGCCAATTCTTGTTGATCCTCGTCGAAGTTAATGTGTCGCAAAGTCGCGGGTCATCTACATATTTTCCTAAACGGAGCTATATATAAAGCGGCCATATACATAGTATTAATGCAAGAAAGTTATCAATTAAAAAGTGTTGTCAACAGCCTACTCTAGAAATACATACATATATGATATACACTCCATTTACACCACATACACCGATAAAGGATGTAGCGATTCCATATTGTAAAAGGTGATAATACCCAGTTTTGTCTGTAAGCTGAAGACCGCGTTGCAGATAGGGCAAGTAAGAAGCAGGCCTTTTTTTGTGACAAGGTTCGATCCAGGGCGGCAGGTAGAACCAGCCAGCAATTCACGCACCGTTGCAGGTCGTTCCGACTGCTGAGTTATTCCGTGAGCTTCGTTGGTCTTCTCATCTGGTTAAAGTTAAAATTACACATTAACTTTAATGAAAACTCTCAAATGTCTACAGGTATAACAGGTATACACTTCTATATATATAATATATAAGTGTCTACAAGTATACACTTCTGAATGCAAATAGCGTGACAAATTAATATGCTTCCGTTTTGTTTGTTAGAATTAATGAAGTGTTCGAAATTATGCATATTTCTGACATTAATAGCAAGCAGAATTACAAAATGTGTCTTATTAATTTAGCCCACATAATAAATGTCCAAAAAATCTATTTTTTTAATCTACTTGCTATGTATACCTATTATAATATTTGTCGTAAACGTATTTTACCCTCCAGCGGTGGTGCTAAGAAATTCCTGTTTAACATGAGGCTATTTAGATATACTGTCCGTCCAAATGAGATGAACTGAAAAAAACGTTCAGTACATGAAATCTGGTAAACTTTTACTGCTTTTATGCGAACAAGACTCTAGAGTATTAGCACACACCTGTTGAGCGGTACCGTTGGTCTTTTCGGTGGGTTTTCTGAAGTTCAACTTCTCCAGGTTGAGCTTTATGAGTTCTCCGATGCGCTCCCAAACCTTTTACGGTATGGAATTTCTTATGGCACATCTCGCATTCAGCTGCGAATTTTTTAGGTGTCATCGTGCAGTCACTGACACAGTTTGTCACGCCTGAGGTTGTTCTGGTGGTTTCCAAATGACTCCGAAGATGTTCTTTGAAGGTGGCAAGCTTTTGAAAAAACGTCGCTCGTTCACAATATGAACATCTCAAAGGACCATCCACCAGGTGTTCGCTGGACATAAAGCGAAATAAGTAAGGTATTAGATACTTTCCGGGGCGTCAGCATAACATCATATGTATATCATACAAACGCCGGAGCAAGCAAACGTGGACGACCATGCACAAAGCACTCGTCGTAGACCCGCCACATCTCGTCGTTCGTAACATTAGTAGGTACAATAATTCTGACAAATTTTTAAATTGGAAAGCTGAAAATTATTTGGTGGAGTTCTACGCATTCTATGCGTTGATACTTCGATGTTAAAGTAAAATCATATATATAGGTACATACAGTTGTAACACGAATGATGTTAAAGTGGACAAGTGAATATAGTAAATATAAAACATTACTTCGGAAGCGCGAGACAGCACTGACTAATGCATTTACTGAATCCTCAACCATAAAGATTTATACATGCACCATACCCCTTGTTAAAAATAATAGCCTCACCGATAATGTATATTCAGCTGTTGAAAATTGTGCGTTTCTATTCGACATACGGCACAGATAAACGATGACGTCCAAGGCTGAAATGTAACATAGACTGTTCAGTAAATTTAATCTAGTTTTATTCGCACTTAAGTTACACGAAGAAGAAATAAATGGTAAAAAAATTAGGACATTAGGGCATCTCTGCTTCCATACAGTTTACTTACATTTTGTCGAGAACGTACAAGTTCTTCAACACGAAACTGAGTTTGAGGTAAATTGGTATCTACACGCAATGATGCCGTCTCTTTGACGGTTTTTAAACTGAAATAAATATAAGAAATATTCATTCAATATACCGATCTGTATGAGGTATTCAGTGAGTTATAGAAACCTAACAGAAACTAGTATAACTTCAGTTCCTAACCAGTTGCGCAATCTCGCTTTTCTTTGTAGTGTAAATTTTTATTTCAATATCAAAGCATATGTCAAAATAAAATAAAAATATACATTTAAATAAGGTTTTTAGTGTCTTTCTCACGCTTTAGGATTTAATCAAAGCTTGAAATTATCTAAAGTCAATTTTTCTAATACTTTCTTGTTTGTTTTGAAATATACGTTGCAAGCTATGTGTGGAGGCAAAAAAAAAGAGACAAATCGCAGGAAAACGACCTTCCCACAAAACCGTTGTCTGCTTATGAATCTTTGCGGATGAAAGACATGCAAAACTCTTTTTCATTAAAATTAACAATAAAACCACAAAAACGCATTTCTTGGAACTAATAAACTTACTAAGCTATCTTTGACTAAATTTTCTGTTTGTGTAATTCTCTGATGATGTTTGTGTAATGATATTGAATATCAAGGTAAAAGCACACTTAATGTCAAAAAAGATATGCATATCTCTTTAAATTGCCTGAGGACAACTAGAAAAACCAATCTTTTCTTTTATTATACCAGATTATCATGAACTTGATTAAATGAATTCATGTTAATTTGTTTTCTCTTTTTTTGCTTGTGTTTGTGTTATTACTCAGAGGCGTTGCAGCTGGCTCTGAATATCCCGTAGGCGTATCACAAACCGAGATGTCAAATTGTTAATAAATATATACAGCTAAATCTAATAAAGTACATATCCGGCCACTGAATTCAATTTAAAGTTAAACCTTGACTAATAATGTTCGCAAACAATAATGTTTTCCAGTAAAATACTTTACACAACTTACCCTTGCGGTACCTGATTTTCCTGTAGGACCTCGACCAGGTCGGAATTAATAGAGTCCACGGAGTCGTCCACCACGAATACGACTGATAAGCAGGGTGTTCCTTCGTTTAAGTGAAGTCGAAACGCGCTCGACTGCTTTCGTACCATCAACCTCACGCAGCTATCCATATTTGAATCAACTAAGCATCGCGTATAATATTATTTTTAAATTAGCGCGAATATTATATGGATTCTGGCATTCTCAACACGATATGTCCGCTATATTGTGTCAGGATGAGTTGTTTCATATTTTGAATTATATTGATTGACAGACAAGCAGAAATAGTACAATTAAGGTGATCATATTCAAACGATTCCTTGCGGATCTAAAAACTTGTGGCAGATTCTAAAAGATCAAAATATTCTTATATTAAACTCTGCTTGAAACATCGAGTACAAATATAATCTAAGGTGGTGGAACGGGCGGCTACCTCGGGGCAAATCTGCTTTCTCAAGGTCTTGTTTAACGCTACCATGTGGGTGGCATAATGCACTTATGCGTTAAACACTAATTAATTTATACTATCCGTTTTGAATGTACAGGTAAGCGTGTTTAGTTTGCGCTTGGTGTAGACTGGGATTCGTATTGTAGATTGTAGCCCAAAGGTAGGCAATGCCCTAATTTTGCGTTTTCATCCAAGTCTTAAACATCGTTGTATTTCGAAGAAGCGACCATAAGGATGCATGAATTTTTTTATGAACTATATTATTCATAAGAAATTTTGTATCGGAAACACAAATGATGATTTCTGTTTCCGACGCGATGTCATGTTTTATTACTAGGATGGGTTTTTCACTTTTAATAGATTTAACATGGTTCAAACCAGTATCAAAGAATTATACGATTAGAGTGAATAGGAAAGCTACATTGGTCAAGCGCCTACATTTTGCTACTGCGTAATTGTGTTTGTTAGTGTATTTTGGTTGCTGGCAAAGCTGTCGCCAGCAATATAGTTTTCAAGCATAACTCTCCTCTAAACCGAACTCATTTATATTTAAAAATTCTAGCAACCACCATAACCATTAGGTTGAAAGCCCAACCAATGAATTAGCTGTTATCTCTTCTTACGAGCCCCCAGCTAAAAGCCGTGCAGTATCCTAATAGGATATGCCATTGTACTCCTCAAAAAATTACTCGATTATTTACGTACACCAAAATCATCGAGAAACGCAAAAAACTGCATTCAAACTCGTTGATACACTGCGATTTCCCAGGTGTCGCGATTATATTCTATATGTTCGCCTTGAAACTCTGCCTACTATGAAAATTTACTACGTGTAATGGATTTCATGGTAGTACGTAGGATCTTTCTAAGGTTCGTTTACGTAGTACTCGAACATTGATTAGTCATCGGTCGATTATCTTGAACATATCTGATTCTCAGCCATGTAGATGAAATGTTTAATTCGTTAAATATTCAATTAAGACAAAAGCTTATGGAAATACACATATGTTAAAAAGTAGAAACTACTGGGCACCATTCAGGTTATGAAAATTAATGAAAAAAAAAAAACGTTGTATTGTTTAAAAGGCTCGTATCTAAAGGCGACTCTATAAGTAATGCTTCGCAACTCTGTTGTATTTAAAAGGAGGCCACATTTAGCTAATTGCTGATACATTTCTATGAAGACGCTCCCGTAACATCCAGTCAGAGTGTAGCTTTTTATTGTGATGCCGAACGTAATGATTATTAGATGCACAACAATTGTTGAAAAACAAAATGAGAAATAAGAAAGCTTGCTTGAAAAATTCACTACATTTGACTACACTAAATTTCACTTCCTATACTTTTAAGCAAAGCTACTTGACTATTTGGCTAGCAACGCCATTTTGTGTTAATGTACGATTCTTTTCATCTTCAATAGAAAACGAATTACCTTTATTAGACACTTTAAAATAGATAGATTTATTTGAAACGTTTAATATATGCCCAGACGCTTACTACGTGACGCCGGCACAGTCACCCTGAAGGAGTAACAGTTATCGATAATTAATACCTCTGTTGTAAAAACATAAAAATATAGCCCCAGCTTCTTACTTACCCCAGCTTCTTACTGTGTGCACCATGCAGAACGACACAGAACTGCGGTAAGCAACCAAGACACGATAAAAGTCAAAAATAATAATAATAATAATAATAGTGCTTCCTACAAAAACTCATTACACTCGGTTACAAGTTTTTCTAGTACTTTGCGCTCAGCGAAATCGAATGTTTTGATTTGTAGATCCACTGTCTCATCCCAGTCATATGGTAGCATAACATAGAAGCTTTAGTTCTCCTCCACACAGTCAGCTTAATGCGATCGATGTTTTCTAGCAGCTTCTTACTTTGTATTATTACAGACTGTGTGAGCGCATAATATAAAGAATAGAACTGGAATTACTTTTGCCACACCAAGAGTTTCTCTCCCTTACGAAATACCTTTAACATGTGTGCTGTAGTGAGGCTCTGGTAGCAAGCTTCTATGCCGAGCGGCGTGCAGAAAAGCGATACCGTTATTCAACGGTTGTTGCACCTTTCGTATTGATAGCTGAAGTGCTTTTGCTGAGGTGCTCAGATCGCGCACCGTTGCGACTAGAGCCGTGGCGCGAAGTCTGACGCCAGTCAGTACCGATGGCAAGTGACCGTTATATGTGCTAAATGTTAGCTAACGGGAAAAAGAACTCCCGATTTACCCCTTTGACTGTAAGATAACGGCAAGCGTCCCCTCCGCAATAGAGTGTATTTATGTGCGTGTGTGTGTGTGTGTGTGTGTGTGTGTAAATTTTTACAGTGCTTGTTAATGCTTTTATAATTCCTGTATTTAGAAATGTAGAAGTGTATCATCGCATCTGTGTGCTTGTACCTAATTGCATTGCATGCTTCGTAGTTTATGTAAACGGTATGAAACACGTAGGGAAGCGCTCTATTGTACGAATGAAAAGTAAAAATTGTGTCTCAGTGCATAGTAACTTATGTGCAAGGACACCCTTTCTTGAGCAGCAGTTTCTATGCCATTTTTAAAGAAAAAATATATCTTTTAGACGTAAAAATTGGTATGATCGTTTGGCAATATCTCCTTCACAAAATAAATCGAACTCAATTAATATTGATCTGAAATATATGCGGACATAAAAACAATGGTTAGAAGCATGCGTCTACATCGCGCTTCATCGAGCATAGAACGCAATCGTACCTGTTTTGGTATCATTTGGGGAAGACTGTCTACGGGTCATCACATGACTTATATTTCTGCTTGTCGCTGTGTTACTCTATATTATTGCTTGATCTTTTATAGTGCGAATGCTTTACAGTTAGAAATTATAGGATATAAAGTATCGTTAACTTAGTTGACTAACCTCCGATAGTTTATCAAGTATTACAGATACCAACCTATGAGAAAATCACTACTTGGTTATAGAATGACAATGGGAAAGGTATACTTTCCCAAATCTTTCATCTACTTTTCGACAAAAATGAGCTTCACCTGCAGTAATCCAAGAAAAAGATCATCTGTCCTCATGAAAAGTATATTGCCGCACTTGGGGTCTAACATGGACGTCTAATACATGTAGTTATAACCTGCTGACTCATATCGCTGGAGTTTTTAGAATTTTCTTCAATAAGCGACGAAGTTCTGTCTTATCAGTGAACACAAATATAATTTTTCACCGGCGTGCTACTACTTCTAAAATTATTTAACGCTTTCGATATTCTATTATTTTCCAATTATATTACTGATTGATTGAATTATATTTGTTCGATTCTTTTAAATTAGTGATCAGAACTACTCTGACCCACAACGTGTAAACAGAGAAAAATGAAAGTTAGCTTTATTACGATACAAAGCTATCAGAACTCTACATAAACAAGGAGACTATTCGATTCTTTATCAAACTACTAGTGCCATTGATATGTATCCGTTATTTAAATAGCATATGTACACTTAAAATTTATAGATTAGAGTCGTATCTTTTGAAAATTCAAAGCCTTTGTTGACGATTTTAACTGTACAACTGCCAAGACATATCTTTGTGGGAGTCCCGGTGTTCGATAAAGGAAATGTTTTGGGGCATAATGTGAGCACCTAGTTTCGTCATCCCACACATAGTATTTTTCTGGTACATGAGTTGAAAAACCGACATTGCTAATATGTGAGAAAAATTTATCACTATTTGGCCTAACGCGTTGGCTATATATTAGGCTGAAAAAATGCGTTTTTTTTCTACTAAATGCAAAACCCCACATTTTTCATTCCTGTAACAATAACTTCATTATTGTGTATCTCCGCAATATTTCATGGTTTTTTTTTCTCATCTCTCCACCAAATAATGTATGCCGTCTCACTAACGGGTAGTGGGTTTAGTCTCAAAATAGTTTTTCAGTTACGTTTTGATGTTAAGGTTAGAAAAATGCGGAAAAAACAAAGCGAACAAAAGAAACTAAAATCCGACCTTCCCTTCTAAGTCTAGAAAAACAGCTTTAACGAAGTTTTTCGTGCATGGCCTCGCTTGTCATGGAGCAGGATTATCTGACGTCGTTTGCTGGTTTCTTTGTTAGATAGCGCAGTCTAGTCTACACAACTTTCCCATAAAAATGTCTCTACTTCCCAATGAATTCAATTCCGAATGGATCAGGCCCTAACAGTCCTAACAAACGCAGAGTTGTGTTCAGAGAGTTTATGAAATGCCCAAGCGACAAATTTCAGTGCAAACCCGAGGATTTGAAGTTAGCACACTTTACAGCAGTCGTGTGGCTGCTGGTTTTCGGTCAATTCCCGAGATGTCTGTACGCTTTCTTCCTTTAAAAGTGGCGGTAGATGGGCGTCATCGAACTCAAACGATCGACCAGGGCAAAGAACATTTTCCACGTCTTCGACACCGTTTTAAAACTTGGCAAACCACTCTTGAACAGCCCTTTCAGCAATAGCGTCGCTACCGAAGACAAAATAAATATCTCAAGCTGTTTTGGCAGCATTTTAGCCTTTACGAAATGCATAACACAGAAGATGTTGACGAAGCATTTTTTTCCACCTGTAGCAGCCATCTTTGACGACTTCCTTTGAGTTGAAATTACACTCAGAACATGCTATTGTCACGATAGATCCAAGTCAGAGGATAAAACGTGAAAACAATCGACGGATTATACTGATCGCTTGCGCTTATCCTGTAGTGCTCTAGAGTAGATAATGCAAGAAACCTTCAGTTAGGTTTAAATTATACTTAATATTTTATTGGCACAATTTTATCTCTGATATGTAATGTGGTAAATTCCTACTTTGCATCGTACTTAAGCTAAGAACAATGCTCGAAAAATGTCGTACTTATGAAAAATG
Organism: Varroa destructor; assembly: GCF_002443255.2. Classification (NCBI taxonomy): domain Eukaryota; kingdom Metazoa; phylum Arthropoda; class Arachnida; order Mesostigmata; family Varroidae; genus Varroa; species Varroa destructor. Next base: position 1,456,098 of record NW_019211458.1, read on the forward strand.
CTTACCTGGTTTTTACGTTCGGCAGTGCCGTTAAGTTATTCTCAGACAGGTGGCATCCAACACGAAAACACACGGCTACATTTCAAACCCAGACCACTTCTCGTGTTTACCTAGTTTAATAAACAAACACGTTACCAACGCACCATCAGTCCAATAGATAGTACGTATTGTAAAAATAGAAAATTCCCATCGACCATGGGTTACCTATAGAGTAAATTAATTGAAGAAAAGGTAGGCAAATTCCTACGGACGATATAACGTTTTTATATATAACGTAAAGAAATTTTTAGCTCATTAGTAATTTATTCAATAATTTCGACATGATATATAAATGAACGACACATACGTTAGAGTTTAAATCGTGAAACGTTTATTCTAATTTTTCCTATTATTGCAGGTGAGTCGACATCTTCTCATCATCAAAACAGCCATTCGATTAAGATTCACATCACAATCTAAAAGCAACCACTCACTGAGTTTATTGATATTTTCACAAGCAGAAAATAAAAATGTAATTGTAATGCTTAGGACTCTGAACTACTTACTTTCGTACCTTTCACAGAGCAATAAGTTTGCAAGGTCTTGTTCACTGACAGCGCTCTGATATATGTTGAAACGCTTCAAAAGTTTTCGAACAGATAACTGCCTAGAGACGCGATCGCGGTTTTCATTGACGGTCAATAGTCATCAACTAGTCTTTTTATGCGGTAGTCAAGTAGTTTTTAATAAAGCTACTTGACCACCGCATAGATAATAATAATAATAACTAATTGAAATTAAATTTGTCGGTCTTTTTAAAGACTCTTCTTTATCTTTCCAGTTACGACAGTTCGACGGTTTGTGGTTCAAAACATCCATTCGCGCTCCATTTAACTGACCATAGTAATATATAGCAGTTAATAGAAACATTTCTAAGCCATACCTACTAATATTTACTGTATCCACTGAGTGAGTACGGTTAAATGAATCCAAATTCTAATTTAACCGATCGTGGCTCGAACAATAACGCCAAACATCACGTGTACGCGTTACTATAGCAAATCAAGTTATACATGACGATTAGGGCGTTTAAGTTCCGTTAGCGAAATACCTATAGTGTTGGTTAAAGCATATGGACTTCATGTAAAATTTTAATGCGCAATTAGTGCCCACATAAAAGATTTTGTTACGAAGCTCAAAAGACATCCTAGCGTGTATTTTTTTCCAAAATTTAAGAAACGAATTTGTTTTTCAGAGTGGTTCATTACAACAACAAGAAATGGTAGCCCATCCGAAGCATCCTCTCCTATTGCGGTGAAGGAAGAAATTCCAGATGATGAAGATGTTCCCAATGTTCGTACGCTATTTTAAGGCCTTTTTGAATTTATCAAACCAACCGTTTACCCAATTCATCATTGATTGTTTCTGGGGTAGGAAGCTAACCTCCATTATTTACATACTGTATTGGGATAGACCTGTAAAATGCTGTAAAGATTTTTCAAATAAGAATTCCCATGTTTAGCTGCAAACATACATAATATTGTTATTATTTCTATATTACCCAGTACTTTACCGATCAAATGAAAAAGATTTTAGACTGCCGGTTCGCTCGGTTGCGCAACAAAATAACATCACATTTGCAGTCGCAGTGTGTCGTAGCTGGCCGAATAGAGAGAGTAACAGAGTTCATAATTCTAGCTTGTTAGTCTAACTAACAAAGCCTTTTGTGTGCTATTGTCCCTGGCGTACGAACCTTGAAAATGGAAAGAAACTGGTCATTGCTGAGGATGACCCAGAGGTTCCGGAGCAGCAGGATTTAATTGACAGTGCCGCGATGAGTCTTTCGCATAGTCCAAGCAAGCCTATTATCGACGCCACCATGGACTCGAATGGGTTCATTACATGCAACCACTGCGAGTATAAATGCAGGAATCCTCAAACGATACGGTAACTAACATGATCAATTCACGGCATATTTAACGTTTTGATTGTAGCTGTGATGAACTTTTGCAGTATTATCACTTTAATTGCATTTTCGTAAGCACTGCGATTAGCCACAAGCTGTTTCCCAATTAGGCAAATATGCATTTAACAAACCTGCCAAGGATCTTACAAGCTAGAGATAACAGTAAAAAATAGACAGAACCTAGTCGTAATAATTATTCTTTTTCAGATACCACATGTACAAGCATCAACCAGGTGTAAAAAAACCATTCCAGTGCCCTTATTGCCAATTTTCAGCGTACATGCGCTCTCACTTGGCCAACCATATCCTAATTCACACCGGCGAACGACCCCAGGCTTGCCCGCTGTGCAGCTACCGAGCGAGAGAGAGAACTGCGTTGAAAAGGCACCTAAAAGCTAGACACAAAGTTGAATCTCTCTTGTTATCGCCGCAAGGCTTCTCTAAGCATTAGTAACAAAAGTGGCGTTGATTATAGCTAATCTTTTATAGTTCGGGAAGGATTAACACCTCATCATTTTAACGGAATTTATATAACGTACAATTTGTCGACAGTTAGTAACACCCGCTTTGTTAGGTGTCAAATGAGTTGTATTAGTCTGGAGCATATACAAATGTATAATTATTACTGTAACACAAAGTTGTTTTAAGAAAATATGGGCCTAGCTCCGATTTAGGTTATTGAAATGCATTTTCTTATTTGCAGCAGGATGGGTGCTTAATGGTTGATGATGTTTTCTTTCTTTTTTACCTAGTCAATGCAATAGACCCTCAGTGTATAATGTGCTCTCGAAAATCCCATCAGAAGCTTTGGTGCGTCTATTTAAATAAGTTATATGCCAGTCGAAACGAACAGTTAGATTTAAATACAGAATGTAATTACAAAACTGCTTGCAGATCTTCAAGCTAAAGCATCAACTAAGCATTTGTACCGTCTTCTCATACCTATCTTGGGGCTGAAAAATCCGTCAACGAAAGAAATTTATGTAATAAGTAGTTTTCCTGCGCAGCTGATGATGTTAAAACAGTTTCAATAGCTATTCAATCACTGTTTTTTTATGAAACCTAATTAAAAAAGGTGTTTGTAACTAAAATGCTGCATCTGTGTTGGCGCTCTTTTTTTCTACATAAAGATTAAAATCATGGAACAATCGATTCCACAAAAATAACTTGTTAGAAGGTTAGATTGGGTTAACCAAAAAAAGGCAAAATTTCGGATTTCGGCGTCGTACAGCTGCGCATTGATTTTGTTCGTTGAATCTTCGAAACACCGTTTACTCTGTGAGAAACATAATATTTTATTTTAGAGAGTTATAATACACATAGTATGAGTGAATTTTGTATATATGCTATGCTACCTTTTGAATGGTCTTTGAGATAACCGTCTCGCACACATTTATTACTCCGAGAACAGGTTTGTCAATATTTAGCGCCGTTTCTGTCATAAATGGGAAACGCAGAATCTTTTAATGGACATTATGCCCTAGCAACCATCTAAGCTTTACTGTATTTTTCATTCTACCTGTTCTTTCTCTTATGATTGTTATTAAACAGGTACTTCTTATAAACTCATGTGTTATGTTGGAGTTCAAAATGACTCTAGATATTCAATGACAAATTCATTGCATAATATTATATATATATATATATATATATATATAGAGGGTCATAGGCAGACATATCTTTGTATTTTAGTCATGCAGGTGGAAACATGTAGATATTTTCTCATATTTCTAAAACGCCGTATATAATATAAAAATGTTGCTCAGTCATTAATATACCAAAGATATTATAAACAAAGGCGGCTGTCTCTGTGTTGCTGTCAAAGTTGGGACCACGAATCGGAGCATCGCGTCATAAAAGCAAATACAGTTTACTAATGAGAATAAACCAAAATGTATCGAAAAAATAATCAACGTATTATTTTTTATTGTATGTGTTTCATTATTATAAAGCTGGCAATTTTTTTCGTTCCTCTTATTCGATAAGGTATACAAGAGTTGCTCGCAAAGCTTTCAGTCAAATTTATCACGCGCTTGATATAAACACACCGATAGCAAGATTTCCAAGGGGATCAATTAAGTGAATCGAAAACTTGCTCAAACATGCAACTTCAAAGTGCCATTGTATCAATATATAATAAGGGACTGGTTAAAATGTCACTGTTTAAGAAAAAATCGCATCTCGCCAGGTTCTAATAACGGTGTGAGGTCCAGCTTGCTTGATGAAAATTTTTCCTTAAAATAGCCCAATCGCTGTAAAAAAAATTCGGCAATATGTATATATATTTTCAATTGTTTTTGATTTCCTTTTTAGTAAAACAGCTCAGAAAATGAGCCTCTTATTTTCTCACAGTGATTATTTGTTCGATCTGCAAATGTCGTATACGAGCCTTTCGTTATGTGATGGTACAGGTAGAGTCAAATGGTCAACATGAATTTCGTACTTAGTTTTCGTGTGTATTATACATGAATTCTTATTGGTTCAGCATCGAGTACGCTTATTCTGGACTTACAGACACTGAAATGTTTTGTCCCAGAACGTCCTTCGTTAAGCTGTTTTTCAGACGTTCGTACATCTAATGTTGACAAATACACATATATACCGTAACAACCTGTACTGTGATTAGGTCTAAAATGGCATCTTTTAATGTAGCAAATCATCTTTGAGCAACTCTCATAGGCAAATATCTGGACTGTTACGGTAGCGAAATATAGTATCTGTCGAAAATGCACTTCCTTTCATCAGGAGCATCTATTTTTAAAATTCGAATTAAAAATAAAATTTTGTCCCCAACCCAGCATATTTATAACAGGGACCTATGGAATACAGCAAGCGCTATAGAATTGTCAAAGTAAAGAGGAAGGGCAACATTTGAGAGAAGAACCATTAACATAATAAATACATACACTCGATCTATGTAATAATTGTTAACAAATGTTTGTTGTCGATTATTATTATTGTCAATGCACGACATATGTCTATACAGCTGATTGGGTCCATGAGTAAACTTCATTAGCTGTTATCGAAAACGACTTACCACTTAAACATTACCACTTCAAGTTGGATTGTACCGAGGTGCTCACTATTAAATTTAGTTCGCTTAAATTCGATCTGTCTCTTAGCTGTTAGCCTTAATCAAGTAAAAATTTATTTTCCTAACGTTTACAATGCCTGCTTTCTAATTTTACGAATTGACTAACATGAAATGTCGAAGTTGCTATTTAGTAAACAAAGCTCGGCTGCTGTAAAATTATACTTCGTTTGCTACAGATTTGACATTTTTCGTAAAGGCTATTTTGTTTTTATTGTGGATTCATATTGTACTAAGCGAAGGCATACCTTGCAAGGCGAGGACAGATTCCAAATGAAATTGATTATTTTGATCTCCTTATGCTGAGCCTGATGGGCCGACGCAAGAGTCTGACATGTGTCTAACGCAATGTGGTCATTCTTATTCTAAATAGTCGCATATTTGTTCTTTGTCTGTTATCTACACCTCTACATAATGTAGGTGTTTCACGATCATCATCAATGTCAGATTAGTGCGGGAAAGCCGTCGTTTAGTTGGCCTAGTACGCACGCGTTCAATATAATTAAGACCGTCTAGAAGAATTTACCTGGCGCTGCTCGCACTAGCTGTGATGTTCATACATATGTGAACGACTACCTCCTATTTCACCCAGCTGAGGACAGATTGCATGCTAAACCCGAATGAGCCCACTAAGGGCACCTAAACCACTTCCATGGCAGCCATCTTTCAAGTTACCCATACGGCTGTACGCGATAAGTGCTACGTATCATTATTGTCTGCTGGTTTCGAAGGCTTTCGTCGAAAATTTCCTGTGTGTTCACATAAACATGTTTTCATTCAAATCCAGTGTACGGCAGCTAGAGACTAACGCAGACAGGTAATTAGCTATATTCCTCAACATGCTGATGACACCCCTTATATTATAAATAAACATTTCTACAAGCGTTTAAACATAGGTGCATTACTTAGCTTCTAGAAGTACTAAGAAGCAATACAAGAAGCATGTAATGTAAATATTTTGCAACAGCATTGAGTGTTAGGGCTGAGAAACGCATGTCTTCACCGATAAAAGGGTAAAAAATCGGTATCAAAATATGATCACCTCCGGAAGATTATCCTCAGAAGCAAGAGTTTACCAGATCTCTCAAGCAGAGGTATCGCACAACATCAGAAGACTAAAAATTCAATTCACTTCAATCTAAAAAGGGGTACTATGAGTGTCGGTAATGACGGGAGACAACACTTTAACAGCACACGTTATTTCGTTTGAGGAGTTCTCACACTTGTGGCCGATTTTAAGGCATTCGGGCGCAGTGCCCTCAGTTAATCTGACGCATCCACCATTGTCGTTCCGATGTACTTGTGGAATTGCCCGGCATTTGGCTGATGATGAAACCACTTCTGCTGTCGCAGATAGCTTTTAAAGTGGTATCTGGATTTGTAGTAGTCGGTGCCATTTTTTCAGTATGTCTTTGTATGACGCTTGAAATCATCATGGCCAGCAGACATTACCACCATCCTCTTGAAGTTTTATGAGGTAGCTGGCAATATACGTTATAAGGTTGTAACTGCTCCTTATGGAAGTTCAGAAAGAAGTTGCTCAAGCTATTATTTTAGGTGTTATATATGCTCGTTTTAATAGTGATAGTAATGAATAAGCAGATGGTTTAAACTTGATGAATCATCAAATAATCTATTGTACTAAAATCATAGTTTTGCATAGATAAAATGTTAGTAGAGTTACAAAAACCTTCTCTTTTATTTATAGTGATGCTTAATTATGGCCATGCCCGTTATATTCTAACGTCATTGTGGCGTTTTGAGTTACTCTCACGCTTATTTTTTTTGAAAACCTTCTGTTTGCAGGGTTGGTAGCCTATAAAAAAAAAATAAAAGTATAAGAGCTCCCTGATTACTGAGATAGGTTTTAAGAAGAAGAGAAGTTGCTGAACTCAAGAAATAAAGTACTTTCCCGCCTACGACGCTCCAGACACGGAAAGTGACGGCAAGCAACGGTCTACATTGAACTGTTATTGATATTTGGTTCACTGCAATATTGGTTTAGCCGGTATAGCAAAATAATAACGTGACATTTTGGTGGAGTATCTTATCGTTGTTCTACACGTGAGATTTGTTCCTCTCGATGGTTTTGTGCACCTCGATAACGGCCACTATCGTTCGTATGAGACTGACCTACAGTTCGTTTCGTACAAATCATACCAGCCCAGGTGCCTTGATGAAGATGTATGTATCATATTGGAGCATATATGAATTATGTGTCTGTCCTTCTTTAACATGATCGATTATTGACTAAGTCGCGCACAGTCGCACAGAGCTTGCCCGCGAGATGACCTTCAATGAGTATACTGACTATAATTCAATCGATACGCTTCAAAGCAGCGATGCGCGCGAATCAGCTATTTTCATTTTCTCGTTATTGCTCTACATTTTCAAATGTTTATGTCCGTTAAAATTTCGCTACATGAAGTTGTTGCTAAGAGCTATTTCGAAGACTACGCGTGGATTTTTTTTTTAGTGTTTTCACTCTTATTTCTCTGCGGAATTATCACCTATTTATGGATAGGTAGTCGCCTTATGCAGACTCTCTACTCGTTAGCAAATAACATCGAACTGTTTATTACTCGTGGAACGCAAGGACTTCCCAATGATTGTCGAAGTGATTTCACAAGAAGTAGAAAAATTATTGAACTAACTAACAAACTGTGCTCGCTGCATAAAAGTAACTGATGATGATATAGCCATGGTCTGAATTCAGGTACACTGCGGGTAGTCTATCTTGCTTATTGTGTGCAGACGCGCTTGTCCAGAATTGTCACATTTTTCCTTCGGAATAAACCTGCAACAGAAATTTTTAACCTACATATTTTTTGTGTATGGTCGGTTAGAGTTTAAACTCAGTCAGACGATCATTTCACTGTAACATAAATAAAAAAAAACGTTCTCGACTTTGACCACACCCGCGATGCTCTAATGGCTATTATTCTACAATTCAAAAAAAAACCAGAGCAGACAATGGTAGTACAGGATGGAAGTGTTTCTTATAATGCTTTTTCCAATATTCATACATTAGCAACGCCAGCAGCAGCAGCAGCAGCTGCTGCTATAGGCGCTGTATCAATCGGATTTGCCCTAGTTTGAGCTAATAGCAATGTCAAAATACCAGCGCTTTCCTTACTCTTGCATTCCAAGAAAATAGTGACGAGTCTGACATAAATAGGAGAACTTCAATAAATCTTGCTTATTGTATTTAGTTATCGTTAATCGGGACAAATTTAGCTGGTCGATCAAAGCAAATGACTTATCTAAGGTGTGCCGTTAATTTGTAATTGAAACAAAGTCTATGTAACAAATTTTCTGTAAAAAATACTAAGCTAGAAATTTGGGGTTACGCAAAAAAAAATTATTTGAGTCATACGAAGTACTTGTTTTCAGTACGCTTACTGTATATATGATGATACATAATGCAGACCTTGTCAGCACACGATCACGGTGCCAGGCACTGCTGACAAGCGCCGTATATATATAGACAGGTTTGAGTACTTGAAGATGCGGTGTGAAAAGTTAGGGTCCGTTGTTTCCCTTTGAGGTTGGTGGAGGCAGGTATGCAACACATATACTATGGATCAGGCAAGGAAACCTTGAATGCGCGTATTTATAAAAAGTATACTAATAATATCAATATATTGTTTATATTATTGACATGCACGAAATAAGTTAATAATACTGCTAATAACTGCAAAATTTAGGCCAGTATATTTATTTTACAGGTTAGTGTTGACTTAATAACCAATAATTGTTTTTTCAATAAAATAATTATAAACACTTCCTTTCAGTTAAGTTAGTTATAAACAATTTAATAAATATATCCATTAAAATACGTTTCTTAGAATGATTTGACAGTTGGCACAAGCCGAATCCGCAGAGATAATGCTTTCTTTTCTTTTTCATAACTTGACTCTATAGTTGAACACATTTTTCTTATAGATTCGGCACGGTTGAGAGCCAGGCAGAGTTTAAATAATCTGCCAATATGTAGAAAGCTTCGGTACTATCATTTTCAACAATCTCTGTATAGTATGCGAAAATTTTAGAGTGTAGCTAAGATTCTAAACTACATACCTTATAACTGTAGTAGCCTTTGGACTAAGAACCTGCTTATGTGAGCAAAAAAAATAAAACCCGCAATACAGACAATGGAACCACGCAGAGTAGGCAGTCTGCAAAATCTTTACTTTTCATTTTTTGAGGTTTATCCAAAAGATAGAAACGTAGTGATATCATTCATCTTGACGCGATATAATAAAATCGAATTTACGCTTTGACAATATTATAGTGAGTCATATAGTTGAGTCCAGAATCGTAACTTTTAATAATCATGTACAAGCTTGCAGGCACAGGAACACGCAATTCTGGTTTCATTAATTTATTAATTATATGACATAAGTTCATAATGTAGTAACTAATGCTACCTTTTGAGCTTTATAGTGCAACAAAGTTCGCTAGTAACGTGTCATGCTGTGTGTCGAAACACACAAACTTTATTTTAATCTTCGTTCACTATTCTATTTTTCATTATTACTCCGTGTTTTTTTTTTTTTTTTTTTTGTAATATAATAGGAGGGCAATAATCGTGCTTTTGAAGTATAAATACCCTGAGATTTATTTGATAACATACTTAGCAAGTACGATGCTAACCAAAACCGATATAACATATTAAGATTCCCTAGAATACATGTATACAATATACGCACTTCCGAGTGTCAACATACATTTAAAGTAGATTCTAACGAATCGAACTTGAAAACTCCAGGAAAACGATAATAGCCTAAAATCGATCATTAAAGTATTTGATAAATAATAACGCTCCATTCATATTGCTGATCCTCCCCCGTGTATTGAGTGCTTCTAATTTTGCATCCGGTACTGCCGTTAAACATTCCTGCTAGCCCCAGCACAACATGAACTGCTTTCATGTCAGGTTTATAACATGGACCATATACCAGTGTCCTTAGATTTAGTAGGAAAACGTCTTATCGCTACGCCTCTCTTTTATACTGAAATATGCATTGATTTTTTTGTTAAAGATTATGGCGAGCAATACAGATGAAGGTTTGCTGGAAGTTCCTTTGAGGTTTTAGTCTCATAAAAATTTACAGATCTCAAGGCGGGAAGGTAATTACAGATTTTCCTAGTTATGGGTTAGGCCCCTTTCTACAACTTTGTTGATCCAGTACAATTCACCTAATGTTGCTGAAATATATACAGGTAACGCTAGCCAAAAATTAAACAACTTTGAAAGATATTAAAACTTTTTATGTGTACGATATGGTGCGCGTATAGTTCACAAATCCGTATGCAATATAAAGCCCCTACAGAGCTCAAGCCAACTGCTAATCTTACCCTATTACAAAAATAGCCTGTATATTTAATCCAGAAAAAATGTGTGTGTGTGTCGTTCATACACGATACGCTTCTTTATTTTTCAGAGAGCGCCATTTGAATAGCAAACCTTTGTAGATAAATTCATAAAACAATGCAATTATTTTCCGCAATTGTAAGGGTTCCCGCTAGCAGTAGTAGTAGTACTATATTCGCGCAGTATAGTAAATGTTTCGGGTGTTTACATGCAGTGCTGTTATTAGCTATTGCTTGTAATAAACATTGTAATATTTGAAAAAATGTTTATCTGCAACAATACGAGCTTGTTTCTTAGATGGGCTGTAAGGAGGCTTTCACCTCATTATGAATTATTCGATTCCTGCCTTCTTCTATTGTAAAGGCTTATGAGCCTAAAACGCTTTTAAACTCGGCACGTTTAGGGTATGCGGAAAAAAACACAAACCTCTTTGTTAGGCGAAACTATTCGTCTTTATTTAGAACCTAATAGGTAGTTGTATGACGTCATCAAATAGCACAATTCCTTAAAAAGATCCTACAGTTGTTGTGCGTGCTAGAATAAACGAATCTTGGTGGTTGAAATGTCTCGGGGAACATTAGATATTAGGATACAGAATTTGTCCCACTACCGTAATATCTTGTATATTTTGATTAAGTATACGTTTGACACACGTGTCAGCGGTGTTTCGCGTGCTGGTTTAAAAGTAGGTTACCACCCACGATGATATCGCAAGCCTTATTAGAATATAGAGTAGGATCTCTGGTGAATAAAACCCCCAGCGGTCGAAATTCATCTTTCCTGGTGGCATAAAAGAATCTCATTAAATATAATAGAATCTCTTTTTTTATATAGAAAAGGGCGTTTTAAACATTTCGTTAATACCTGTATTCGTAATCGAACGCACAGCGGCACATCTTAACTACATCGAGCTTTCCTTTTAGTGATGAAGTCAGAATTTGTTGGCCAGATTTTCAGCCTTGAGATCCGAGACAATGGCAATGCGGCTTCGGAAAAGCCAAAAAAGAGTAGAGATCTCCCATTCTAGTAGACTACTGTTTAAAATGAACATAAAAACGCACCACAAATTCGTTGATACAAACGGCGTTTTCCATAGGTCGTTATAAAAGTAGGTGTGAGTAACATTTTTAGGACACGCAGCGGTACCTTAGCGGAGGTCGAGTTGACGTACTCTGGACCTTCCGATTGTATTATGCCTATAACATGTCCTATACACTGCCATATATAATGAGCCGGTCTTGCACAATATAGATTCAAAAAAATCTATCTTCCGAAAAATATTTTCTAGCATCTAAGCACTCTCAAAGGCACGCCTAGCGGAACGAAACATTATTGTAAGCTGCGGGACTTTCTATTTATATTTATAAATACGTTTGTTTTTTGAAAAATTTTGGATCTTCGCATTCTTCCTCCGGATCTTAAGTACCACATTCAAATGGGAATTATTCCGCGACCTTCTCTTATAATTTGGTTAGGTTTTCTATCACGATGCGAATTATTTAGCTAATCTACGAAAATGGTACAATTTTGATACTCTTAATTAGCAAGAACGTTTTGGATGAAGAATTATTTAATGTCGAGAGCATTAAGAAGGAAAAAAGGCATATGCGGTTCGGTTAATTAAACGAATACTGTTTTACGTAGACTCTACAGTGGTAAAGGTTTTGCCTATCTCCAGGTTGTATGTTCATAATAAGAAGGTATGGGCGTGTCCTAGAAAACATCTCTTGAAACGGAAACGGGACGAGATAGGACAAAGTAACATTAATTGGTGACCTCACCGAAACCGCTTATCCAGTATTCCTTATTCACGCAACAAAAAAACATAACGTCTACATTCTACTTTTCCACCGCTGATTAATAATTAATAACGATTAAGAGTATTGGCTTCCGTTGTTCTGAGAAAAAAAAACACTACTGAGTTTACTTCTACAGAGCACAAAAGGCTTAAAATATGCGGAAACAAGGCAAGGCATGGCATGAGGAACTCTTGTCACCAGGCCAATTCTGGTTCTTCTGTACAAAAAATTACGCAAACTCTTATTTTTATGCAATTTATTCGTGGAATTACGACCACTATATACCAGTTTAGCATTCAAAAGTTATGGAAACCTCTAATAAGAACGAACGTCCATTTATATAGAAAGCAATTGAATACTACGTCGACTGGATCCATGCAACCGTCAGTAAGACTGTTAATACTAACGGCAGTGGCAAGCAGTTTCCATTGCTGGAAGATAAAATTCCATGTTTTAGTCGATAATTCGGTACTTCAATAATAATTAGAGACATACTATCGAATCAGCTGGTAATATGCTAAATATCTAGCTACTACGAATCGTGTATTTCAGGGGACGGATAACTTGTATGCGAAAATAATCAATGCCTGTCTTTGTAGTCTCACGTTATTACCGTTCTCTAAGATCTGTCTTTATAGCTTTAAGATGCTATAGTTTCTGTTATCTTGCTAGTCTTGTGTGAACGTTTTATATGGATATAATGAATTCAACATTGAAACCAGTAATCTACGCCACAGAATATGGGCCTATACGATTATTGGTGAATAGACTTAATTATTTAAAGATTGCTACCATCATAAACCCAAATGTCACTTATAAGTGCCTCTACATTTGCTGCATTCGAGATTAATGGACGACATACTGAGCCAGGAATGTCGATTACAGGCGACGAATAGAAAGACTACTTCCTTCAACGGAAGGCAAGATAAAATTATGTAGCAAATAAAATATAGATAATAAAATCAAAAGAGGGAGAGAGGCGAAAGTTGGTGACGTCTGCTTCCGTAAGTGACGGTACCAAAAACAACATCCATGTTTTCTTTAACGGTACGCCAACAATTGCGCGAATATCTGACACAACAGCACACATTGATCGGGCCGTTAAATAGGTAAATATGGATTATGTTAACCGAAACGCTTGTTTCACTTCTAGCGATTTTAATAAGAGTCACTTCTCACAATTCATTCGAAATTAGGGTTAAATACATCTATATGTAATGATAATGATATACGGGTTAGTTCCACGGACTTTCGATGCTACCAAATATTTAACGGGAGACATTCGGGAGACAATTCGTCATACAAATTCGAATATGACCTTCAATGCAACTGAAGTACCCGACCATGGAGCGGTTTGATGTCCTTGGACGAAAATATCATAAACGAATTCCGCGATTTTAAAATTCATCCAAAAAGCCAATCTTTGGGCTAGCTTTAACAAATTGTAAAAATAAATCTTTCAATGAGCTTATGGTAATATTACATATTAACTAGATTAACTGGCGATCTCCGCCCCACCCCCGTTTTGCCATTAACCTAACTGGATTTGACATAGCAAAGTCACAGTTCGGTCACTCGAGTGCGTCATCTGGCTCCGCTTGCTTCTCTTGCAGTTACTTAGTAGCTTCACTGAAATGGTTAAATAACCATCTTGGTACTTACTCTCATTTGATTGTTTTTACACCCAGTTTACACCAGCTATAGTCAGATTGCAGATTCTATTGTGTTATATATACGCTATCCCGCTGAAGTTATCCGTTTCAAGCAATTTGATTTAGTTCGTCCGTTATTTTAGTGCATAGTGCTTTGCTATATAGTTATCCTAGTGTCCTGCTTGCATCTAGACTAACATGTTACTCCTGTCACAGTCGTCCTGCTACACTAATCCTGTTATCTTGTTGCAGTAATACCGTTGTTCTATCGCAAGGTTTTAATTACTATTCCACGTCTACTGTACAATCTATGGGAATAAATGATGCTCAGTATTCGTAACTTTGTACAAATTATCATATTTTTCTCTTCTGATTGCCCTTTGCGAAATTTGTCATTGATCTACTGCCACACTGGATGCATCCTACCCCCAGAGTATAGAATTAATTTTTAGTTTTATTAGAATTTTCGCTGAGTAACAGACCTGCCGGAGAAACGAGTTCATTTACTGCCACCAAAATTTCTATCAGGGAAGGGACAAGTCGGCAGTACTATATAGATGGCATCATCGAAGGACAGCTTGAAATAAACAAAGGCATAGCCTTTAATTACAACAAAGGTATTTACACCTTCGAGTCTATAAAATCTCATACTTTTACTGAAAAAAAAAAAAAAAAAAGCACAATAATCAAAAGAAATGAGCAGACGTATGATATTGAATGGAAGCTAGCGTATAGCCTATACAAGACCTGAATCGGAATTTTAATCAAGAAACAATTTTAACTTCCACGAGAATACGAGTACGCCCCAAGTAATGAGATAGCTTCTGTATGTCCTGCGTGCACAGTTAAAACACGGAATAGAAGCTCTAAGGGGAGACGTTTTCTGTGCGTTTAAAACAATATCGTGTTAATCTATAGACTGACACAAAACGCTAGAGTGTTAATTATCTCTTTGTCTCGTCAGGCGGCCTAATACATTTATA
>NW_019211458.1:1470969-1529342 GCF_002443255.2 Varroa destructor
TTGAGACTTGACCAACGAGAACTTGGGTTTTAGCAAATATATTGCATGTAAGATTCTGTTTTGAAATATGGCCAAAAAGATTTCCTTGACTTTTAACAATTTTGTTGTATGCGGAAATTTTGGCTGAAACTTGGCTAAAGGAAGCTTGTTTGAGTGTTAACAACTTTTGGTTGTATAAGGAAACTCTCTTCTGAGACTTTACCAATGGGGGACTTATATAAGTTTTAACTTCTTTGTATGTGGAAATGTTGTCCTGAAACATGGCTAAAAAAAACGTTTGTTTTAACCACTTCTTTGTATCTTCCGGAACTTAGCTAGAGAACACTTGTTTAAGTTTTAACAACTTTTCTGTGTGAGGGAACTCTGTCTTAAGACTTGGCTAACGAGAACTTATTTGAGTTTTAGCAATATATTGCATGTACGATTCTGTTTTGAAATATGGTCAAAAAGATTTCTTTGACTTTTAACAATTTTGTTGTATGCGGAAATTTTGTCTGAAACTTGGCTAAAGGAAGCTTGTTTGAGTGTTAACAACTTTTGTTTGTATGAGGAAACTCTGTCCTGAGACTTGGCCAGTGGGGGACTTATTTAAATTTTAACTTCTTTGTATGTGGACGTGTTGTCCTAAAACATGGCCAGAAAAAACGTTTGTTTTAACCCGTTCTTTGTATCTTCCTGAAACTTAGCTAGAGAATACTTGTTTAAGTTTTAACAGCTTTTCTGTATGAGGAAACTCTATTTTGAGACTTGACCAACGAGAACTTGGGTTTTAGCAAATATATTACATGTAAGGTTCTGTTTTGAAATATGACCAAAAAGATTTCCTTGACTTTTAACAATTTTGTTGTATGCGGAAATTTTGTCTGAAACTTGGCTAAAGGAAGCTTGTTTGAGTGTTAACAACTTTTGTTTGTATGAGGAAACCTGTTCTGAGACTTGGCCAATGGGGGACTTATTTAAGTTTTAACTTCTTTGTATGTGGAAATGTTGTCCTAAAACATGGCCAGAAAAAACGTTTGTTTTAACCCGTTCTTTGTATCTTCCTGAAACATAAATAGAGAACACTTGGTTAAGTTTTAACAACTTTTCTGTGTGAGGAAACTCTATTTTGAGACTTGACCAACGAGAACTTGGGCTTTAGCAAATATATTGCATGTAAGATTCTGTTTTGAAATATGGCCAAAAAGATTTTCTTGACTTTTAACAATTTTGTTGTAAGCGGAAATTTTGTCTGCAACTTGGCCAAAAAGATTTTCTTGACTTTTAACAATTTTGTTGTAAGCGGAAATTTTGTCTGCAACTTGGCTAAAGGAAGCTTGTTTGAATGTTAACAACTTTTGTTTGTATGAGGACACTCTGTTCTGAGACTTGGCCAATGGGGGATTTATATAAGTTTTAACTTCTTTGTATGTGGAATTGTTGTCCTAAAACATGGCCAGAAAAAACGTTTGTTTTAACCAGTTCTTTGTATCTTCCTGAAACTTAGCTAGAGAATACTTGTTTAAGTTTTAACGGCTTTTCTGTATGAGGAAAGTCTATTTTGAGACTTGACCAACGAGAACTTGGGTTTTAGCAAATATATTGCATGTAAGATTCTGTTTTGAAATATGGCCAAAAAGATTTCCTTGACTTTTAACAATTTTGTTGTATGCGGAAATTTTGTCTGAAACTTGGCTAAAGGAAGCTTGTTTGAGTGTTAACAACTTTTGTTTGTATGAGGAAACTCTGTTCTGAGACTTGGCCAATGGGGGACTTATATAAGTTTTAACTTCTTTGTATGTGGAAATGTTGTCCTAAAACATGGCAAAAAAAACGTTTGTTTTAACCACTTCTTTGTATCTTCCTGAAACTTAGCTAGAGAACACTTGTTTAAGTTTTAACAACTTTTCTGTGTGAGGGAACTCTGTTCTGAGACTTGGCTAACGAGAACTTTTTGAGTTTTAGCAAATATATTGCATGTAAGATTCTGTTTTGAAATATGGCCAAAAAGATTTCCTTGACTTTTAACAATTTTGTTGTATGCGGAAATTTTGTCTGAAACTTGGCTAAAGGAAGCTTGTTTGAGTGTTAACAACTTTTGTTTGTATGAGGAAACTCTGTCCTGAGACTTGGCCAGTGGGGGACTTATTTAAATTTTAACTTCTTTGTATGTGGACGTGTTGTCCTAAAACATGGCCAGAAAAAACGTTTGTTTTAACCCGTTCTTTGTATCTTCCTGAAACTTAGCTAGAGAATACTTGTTTAAGTTTTAACAGCTTTTCTGTATGAGGAAACTCTATTTTGAGACTTGACCAACGAGAACTTGGGTTTTAGCAAATATATACATGTAAGGTTCTGTTTTGAAATATGACCAAAAAGATTTCCTTGACTTTTAACAATTTTGTTGTATGCGGAAATTTTGTCTGAAACTTGGCTAAAGGAAGCTTGTTTGAGTGTTAACAACTTTTGTTTGTATGAGGGAACCCTGTTCTGAGACTTGGCCAATGGGGGACTTATTTAAGTTTTAACTTCTTTGTATGTGGAAATGTTGTCCTAAAACATGGCCAGAAAAAACGTTTGTTTTAACCCGTTCTTTGTATCTTCCTGAAACATAAATAGAGAACACTTGGTTAAGTTTTAACAACTTTTCTGTGTGAGGAAACTCTATTTTGAGACTTGACCAACGAGAACTTGGGCTTTAGCAAATATATTGCATGTAAGATTCTGTTTTGAAATATGGCCAAAAAGATTTTCTTGACTTTTAACAATTTTGTTGTAAGCGGAAATTTTGTCTGCAACTTGGCCAAAAAGATTTTCTTGACTTTTAACAATTTTGTTGTAAGCGGAAATTTTGTCTGCAACTTGGCTAAAGGAAGCTTGTTTGAATGTTAACAACTTTTGTTTGTATGAGGACACTCTGTTCTGAGACTTGGCCAATGGGGGATTTATATAAGTTTTAACTTCTTTGTATGTGGAAATGTTGTCCTAAAACATGGCCAGAAAAAACGTTTGTTTTAACCCGTTCTTTGTATCTTCCTGAAACTAAATAGAGAACACTTGGTTAAGTTTTAACAACTTTTCTGTTGAGGAAACTCTATTTTGAGACTTGACCAACGAGAACTTGGGTTTTAGCAAATATATTGCATGTAAGATTCTGTTTTGAAATATGGCCAAAAAGATTTCCTTGACTTTTAACAATTTTGTTGTAAGCGGAAATTTTGTCTGCAACTTGGCTAAAGGAAGCTTGTTTGAGTGTTAACAACTTTTGTTTGTATGAGGAAACTCTGTTCTGAGACTTGGCCAATGGGGGACTTATTTAAGTTTTAACTTCTTTGTATGTGGAAATGTTGTCCTAAAACATGGCCAGAAAAAACGTTTGTTTTAACCACTTCTTTGTATCTTCCTGAAACTTAGCTAGAGAATACTTGTTTAAGTTTTAACAGCTTTTCTGTATGAGGAAACTCTATTTTGAGACTTGACCAACGAGAACTTGGGTTTTAGCAAATATATTGCATGTAAGATTCTGTTTTGAAATATGGCCAAAAAGATTTCCTTGACTTTTAACAATTTTGTTGTATGCGGAAATTTTGTCTGAAACTTGGCTAAAGGAAGCTTGTTTGAGTGTTAACAACTTTTGTTTGTATGAGGAAACTCTGTTCTGAGACTTGGCCAATGGGGGACTTATATTAAGTTTTAACTTCTTTGTATGTGGAAATGTTGTCCTAAAACATGGCCAGAAAAAACGTTTGTTTTAACCACTTCTTTGTATCTTCCTGAAACTTAGCTAGAGAATACTTGTTTAAGTTTTAACAGCTTTTCTGTATGAGGAAACTCTATTTTGAGACTTGACCAACGAGAACTTGGGTTTTAGCAAATATATTGCATGTAAGATTCTGTTTTGAAATATGGCCAAAAAGATTTCCTTGACTTTTAACAATTTTGTTGTAAGCGGAAATTTTGTCTGCAACTTGGCTAAAGGAAGCTTGTTTGAGTGTTAACAACTTTTGTTTGTATGAGGAAACCCTGTTCTGAGACTTGGCCAATGGGGGACTTATTTAAGTTTTAACTTCTTTGTATGTGGAAATGTTGTCCTAAAACATGGCCAGAAAAAACGTTTGTTTTAACCCGTTCTTTGTATCTTCCTGAAACATAAATAGAGAACACTTGGTTAAGTTTTAACAACTTTTCTGTGTGAGGAAACTCTATTTTGAGACTTGACCAACGAGAACTTGGGCTTTAGCAAATATATTGCATGTAAGATTCTGTTTTGAAATATGGCCAAAAAGATTTTCTTGACTTTTAACAATTTTGTTGTAAGCGGAAATTTTGTCTGCAACTTGGCCAAAAAGATTTTCTTGACTTTTAACAATTTTGTTGTAAGCGGAAATTTTGTCTGCAACTTGGCTAAAGGAAGCTTGTTTGAATGTTAACAACTTTTGTTTGTATGAGGACACTCTGTTCTGAGACTTGGCCAATGGGGGATTTATATAAGTTTTAACTTCTTTGTATGTGGAATTGTTGTCCTAAAACATGGCCAGAAAAAACGTTTGTTTTAACCAGTTCTTTGTATCTTCCTGAAACTTAGCTAGAGAATACTTGTTTAAGTTTTAACGGCTTTTCTGTATGAGGAAAGTCTATTTTGAGACTTGACCAACGAGAACTTGGGTTTTAGCGAATATATTGCATGTAAGATTCTGTTTTGAAATATGGCCAAAAAGATTTCCTTGACTTTTAACAATTTTGTTGTAAGCGGAAATTTTGTCTGCAACTTGGCTAAAGGAAGCTTGTTTGAGTGTTAACAACTTTTGTTTGTATGAGGGAACCCTGTTCTGAGACTTGGCCAATGGGGGACTTATTTAAGTTTTAACTTCTTTGTATGTGGAAATGTTGTCCTAAAACATGGCCAGAAAAAACGTTTGTTTTAACCCGTTCTTTGTATCTTCCTGAAACATAAATAGAGAACACTTGGTTAAGTTTTAACAACTTTTCTGTGTGAGGAAACTCTATTTTGAGACTTGACCAACGAGAACTTGGGCTTTAGCAGATATATTGCATGTAAGATTCTGTTTTGAAATATGGTCAAAAAGATTTTCTTGACTTTTAACAATTTTGTTGTAAGCGGAAATTTTGTCCGCAACTTGGCTAAAGGAAGCTTGTTTGAGTGTTAACAACTTTTGTTTGTATGAGAAACTCTGTTCTGAGACTTGGCCAATGGGGGATTTATATAAGTTTTAACTTCTTTGTATGTGGAATTGTTGTCCTAAAACATGGCCAGAAAAAACGTTTGTTTTAACCATTCTTTGTATCTTCCTGAAACTTAGCTAGAGAATACTTGTTTAAGTTTTAACGGCTTTTCTGTATGAGGAAAGTCTATTTTGAGACTTGACCAACGAGAACTTGGGTTTTAGCAAATATATTGCATGTAAGATTCTGTTTTGAAATATGGCCAAAAAGATTTCCTTGACTTTTAATAATTTTGTTGTATGCGGAAATTTTGTCTGAAACTTGGCTAAAGGAAGCTTGTTTGAGTGTTAACAACTTTTGTTTGTATGAGGAAACTCTGTTCTGAGACTTGGCCAATGGGGGATTTATATAAGTTTTAACTTCTTTGTATGTGGAATTGTTGTCCTAAAACATGGCCAGAAAAAACGTTTGTTTTAACCACTTCTTTGTATCTTCCTGAAACTTAGCTAGAGAATACTTGTTTAAGTTTTAACGGCTTTTCTGTATGAGGAAAGTCTATTTTGAGACTTGACCAACGAGAACTTGGGTTTTAGCAAATATATTGCATGTAAGATTCTGTTTTGAAATATGGCCAAAAAGATTTCCTTGACTTTTAACAATTTTGTTGTAAGCGGAAATTTTGTCTGCAACTTGGCTAAAGGAAGCTTGTTTGAGTGTTAACAACTTTTGTTTGTATGAGGGAACCCTGTTCTGAGACTTGGCCAATGGGGGACTTATTTAAGTTTTAACTTCTTTGTATGTGGAAATGTTGTCCTAAAACATGGCCAGAAAAAACGTTTGTTTTAACCCGTTCTTTGTATCTTCCTGAAACATAAATAGAGAACACTTGGTTAAGTTTTAACAACTTTTCTGTGTGAGGAAACTCTATTTTGAGACTTGACCAACGAGAACTTGGGCTTTAGCAAATATATTGCATGTAAGATTCTGTTTTGAAATATGGCCAAAAAGATTTTCTTGACTTTTAACAATTTTGTTGTAAGCGGAAATTTTGTCTGCAACTTGGCCAAAAAGATTTTCTTGACTTTTAACAATTTTGTTGTAAGCGGAAATTTTGTCTGCAACTTGGCTAAAGGAAGCTTGTTTGAGTGTTAACAACTTTTGTTTGTATGAGGGAACCCTGTTCTGAGACTTGGCCAATGGGGGACTTATTTAAGTTTTAACTTCTTTGTATGTGGAAATGTTGTCCTAAAACATGGCCAGAAAAAACGTTTGTTTTAACCCGTTCTTTGTATCTTCCTGAAACATAAATAGAGAACACTTGGTTAAGTTTTAACAACTTTTCTGTGTGAGGAAACTCTATTTTGAGACTTGACCAACGAGAACTTGGGCTTTAGCAAATATATTGCATGTAAGATTCTGTTTTGAAATATGGCCAAAAAGATTTTCTTGACTTTTAACAATTTTGTTGTAAGCGGAAATTTTGTCTGCAACTTGGCCAAAAAGATTTTCTTGACTTTTAACAATTTTGTTGTAAGCGGAAATTTTGTCTGCAACTTGGCTAAAGGAAGCTTGTTTGAATGTTAACAACTTTTGTTTGTATGAGGACACTCTGTTCTGAGACTTGGCCAATGGGGGATTTATATAAGTTTTAACTTCTTTGTATGTGGAATTGTTGTCCTAAAACATGGCCAGAAAAAACGTTTGTTTTAACCAGTTCTTTGTATCTTCCTGAAACTTAGCTAGAGAATACTTGTTTAAGTTTTAACGGCTTTTCTGTATGAGGAAAGTCTATTTTGAGACTTGACCAACGAGAACTTGGGTTTTAGCGAATATATTGCATGTAAGATTCTGTTTTGAAATATGGCCAAAAAGATTTCCTTGACTTTTAACAATTTTGTTGTAAGCGGAAATTTTGTCTGCAACTTGGCTAAAGGAAGCTTGTTTGATGTTAACAACTTTTGTTTGTATGAGGGAACCCTGTTCTGAGACTTGGCCAATGGGGGACTTATTTAAGTTTTAACTTCTTTGTATGT
Source organism: Varroa destructor (assembly GCF_002443255.2). NCBI lineage: Eukaryota > Metazoa > Arthropoda > Arachnida > Mesostigmata > Varroidae > Varroa > Varroa destructor. Next base: position 1,478,166 of record NW_019211458.1, read on the forward strand.
GGAAATGTTGTCCTAAAATATGGCCAGAAAAAACGTTTGTTTTAACCCGTTCTTTGTATCTTCCTGAAACATAAATAGAGAACACTTGGTTAAGTTTTAACAACTTTTCTGTGTGAGGAAACTCTATTTTGAGACTTGACCAACGAGAACTTGGGCTTTAGCAGATATATTGCATGTAAGATTCTGTTTTGAAATATGGTCAAAAAGATTTTCTTGACTTTTAACAATTTTGTTGTAAGCGGAAATTTTGTCTGAAACTTGGCTAAAGGAAGCTTGTTTGACTGTTAACAACTTTTGTTTGTATGAGGAAACTCTGTTCTGAGACTTGGCCAATGGGGGATTTATATAAGTTTTAACTTCTTTGTATGTGGAATTGTTGTCCTAAAACATGGCCAGAAAAAACGTTTGTTTTAACCACTTCTTTGTATCTTCTTGAAACTTAGCTAGAGAATACTTGTTTAAGTTTTAACGGCTTTTCTGTATGAGGAAACTCTATTTTGAGACTTGACCAACGAGAACTTGGGCTTTAGCAAATATATTGCATGTAAGATTCTGTTTTGAAATATGGCCAAAAAGATTTTCTTGACTTTTAACAATTTTGTTGTAAGCGGAAATTTTGTCTGCAACTTGGCTAAAGGAAGCTTGTTTGAGTGTTAACAACTTTTGTTTGTATGAGGACACTCTGTTCTGAGACTTGGCCAATGGGGGATTTATATAAGTTTTAACTTCTTTGTATGTGGAATTGTTGTCCTAAAACATGGCCAGAAAAAACGTTTGTTTTAACCAGTTCTTTGTATCTTCCTGAAACTTAGCTAGAGAATACTTGTTTAAGTTTTAACGGCTTTTCTGTATGAGGAAAGTCTATTTTGAGACTTGACCAACGAGAACTTGGGTTTTAGCGAATATATTGCATGTAAGATTCTGTTTTGAAATATGGCCAAAAAGATTTCCTTGACTTTTAACAATTTTGTTGTAAGCGGAAATTTTGTCTGCAACTTGGCTAAAGGAAGCTTGTTTGACTGTTAACAACTTTTGTTTGTATGAGGGAACCCTGTTCTGAGACTTGGCCAATGGGGGACTTATTTAAGTTTTAACTTCTTTGTATGTGGAAATGTTGTCCTAAAATATGGCCAGAAAAAACGTTTGTTTTAACCCGTTCTTTGTATCTTCCTGAAACATAAATAGAGAACACTTGGTTAAGTTTTAACAACTTTTCTGTGTGAGGAAACTCTATTTTGAGACTTGACCAACGAGAACTTGGGCTTTAGCAGATATATTGCATGTAAGATTCTGTTTTGAAATATGGTCAAAAAGATTTTCTTGACTTTTAACAATTTTGTTGTAAGCGGAAATTTTGTCTGAAACTTGGCTAAAGGAAGCTTGTTTGACTGTTAACAACTTTTGTTTGTATGAGGAAACTCTGTTCTGAGACTTGGCCAATGGGGGATTTATATAAGTTTTAACTTCTTTGTATGTGGAATTGTTGTCCTAAAACATGGCCAGAAAAAACGTTTGTTTTAACCACTTCTTTGTATCTTCCTGAAACTTAGCTAGAGAATACTTGTTTAAGTTTTAACGGCTTTTCTGTATGAGGAAACTCTATTTTGAGACTTGACCAACGAGAACTTGGGCTTTAGCAAATATATTGCATGTAAGATTCTGTTTTGAAATATGGCCAAAAAGATTTTCTTGACTTTTAACAATTTTGTTGTAAGCGGAAATTTTGTCTGCAACTTGGCCAAAAAGATTTTCTTGACTTTTAACAATTTTGTTGTAAGCGGAAATTTTGTCTGCAACTTGGCTAAAGGAAGCTTGTTTGAGTGTTAACAACTTTTGTTTGTATGAGGGAACCCTGTTCTGAGACTTGGCCAATGGGGGACTTATTTAAGTTTTAACTTCTTTGTATGTGGAAATGTTGTCCTAAAACATGGCCAGAAAAAACGTTTGTTTTAACCCGTTCTTTGTATCTTCCTGAAACATAAATAGAGAACACTTGGTTAAGTTTTAACAACTTTTCTGTGTGAGGAAACTCTATTTTGAGACTTGACCAACGAGAACTTGGGCTTTAGCAAATATATTGCATGTAAGATTCTGTTTTGAAATATGGCCAAAAAGATTTTCTTGACTTTTAACAATTTTGTTGTAAGCGGAAATTTTGTCTGCAACTTGGCCAAAAAGATTTTCTTGACTTTTAACAATTTTGTTGTAAGCGGAAATTTTGTCTGCAACTTGGCTAAAGGAAGCTTGTTTGAATGTTAACAACTTTTGTTTGTATGAGGACACTCTGTTCTGAGACTTGGCCAATGGGGGATTTATATAAGTTTTAACTTCTTTGTATGTGGAATTGTTGTCCTAAAACATGGCCAGAAAAAACGTTTGTTTTAACCAGTTCTTTGTATCTTCCTGAAACTTAGCTAGAGAATACTTGTTTAAGTTTTAACGGCTTTTCTGTATGAGGAAAGTCTATTTTGAGACTTGACCAACGAGAACTTGGGTTTTAGCGAATATATTGCATGTAAGATTCTGTTTTGAAATATGGCCAAAAAGATTTCCTTGACTTTTAACAATTTTGTTGTAAGCGGAAATTTTGTCTGCAACTTGGCTAAAGGAAGCTTGTTTGACTGTTAACAACTTTTGTTTGTATGAGGGAACCCTGTTCTGAGACTTGGCCAATGGGGGACTTATTTAAGTTTTAACTTCTTTGTATGTGGAAATGTTGTCCTAAAATATGGCCAGAAAAAACGTTTGTTTTAACCCGTTCTTTGTATCTTCCTGAAACATAAATAGAGAACACTTGGTTAAGTTTTAACAACTTTTCTGTGTGAGGAAACTCTATTTTGAGACTTGACCAACGAGAACTTGGGCTTTAGCAGATATATTGCATGTAAGATTCTGTTTTGAAATATGGTCAAAAAGATTTTCTTGACTTTTAACAATTTTGTTGTAAGCGGAAATTTTGTCTGAAACTTGGCTAAAGGAAGCTTGTTTGACTGTTAACAACTTTTGTTTGTATGAGGAAACTCTGTTCTGAGACTTGGCCAATGGGGGATTTATATAAGTTTTAACTTCTTTGTATGTGGAATTGTTGTCCTAAAACATGGCCAGAAAAAACGTTTGTTTTAACCACTTCTTTGTATCTTCTTGAAACTTAGCTAGAGAATACTTGTTTAAGTTTTAACGGCTTTTCTGTATGAGGAAACTCTATTTTGAGACTTGACCAACGAGAACTTGGGTTTAGCAAATATATTGCATGTAAGATTCTGTTTTGAAATATGGCCAAAAAGATTTTCTTGACTTTTAACAATTTTGTTGTAAGCGGAAATTTTGTCTGCAACTTGGCTAAAGGAAGCTTGTTTGAGTGTTAACAACTTTTGTTTGTATGAGGACACTCTGTTCTGAGACTTGGCCAATGGGGGATTTATATAAGTTTTAACTTCTTTGTATGTGGAATTGTTGTCCTAAAACATGGCCAGAAAAAACGTTTGTTTTAACCAGTTCTTTGTATCTTCCTGAAACTTAGCTAGAGAATACTTGTTTAAGTTTTAACGGCTTTTCTGTATGAGGAAAGTCTATTTTGAGACTTGACCAACGAGAACTTGGGTTTTAGCGAATATATTGCATGTAAGATTCTGTTTTGAAATATGGCCAAAAAGATTTCCTTGACTTTTAACAATTTTGTTGTAAGCGGAAATTTTGTCTGCAACTTGGCTAAAGGAAGCTTGTTTGATGTTAACAACTTTTGTTTGTATGAGGGAACCCTGTTCTGAGACTTGGCCAATGGGGGACTTATTTAAGTTTTAACTTCTTTGTATGTGGAAATGTTGTCCTAAAATATGGCCAGAAAAAACGTTTGTTTTAACCCGTTCTTTGTATCTTCCTGAAACATAAATAGAGAACACTTGGTTAAGTTTTAACAACTTTTCTGTGTGAGGAAACTCTATTTTGAGACTTGACCAACGAGAACTTGGGCTTTAGCAGATATATTGCATGTAAGATTCTGTTTTGAAATATGGTCAAAAAGATTTTCTTGACTTTTAACAATTTTGTTGTAAGCGGAAATTTTGTCTGAAACTTGGCTAAAGGAAGCTTGTTTGACTGTTAACAACTTTTGTTTGTATGAGGAAACTCTGTTCTGAGACTTGGCCAATGGGGGATTTATATAAGTTTTAACTTCTTTGTATGTGGAATTGTTGTCCTAAAACATGGCCAGAAAAAACGTTTGTTTTAACCACTTCTTTGTATCTTCTTGAAACTTAGCTAGAGAATACTTGTTTAAGTTTTAACGGCTTTTCTGTATGAGGAAACTCTATTTTGAGACTTGACCAACGAGAACTTGGGTTTAGCAAATATATTGCATGTAAGATTCTGTTTTGAAATATGGCCAAAAAGATTTTCTTGACTTTTAACAATTTTGTTGTAAGCGGAAATTTTGTCTACTATATATATATATATATATATATATATATATATATATATATATATATGTTTAAACACATAAGGATTATTTATCTGACGCATCAAAATGATGTTGAACGGTATCGAAATTTTATAATCCGCTCATTCAGCGAAGCTTATATAAGACGTGACAAGTTCTTATGAACTTTTTTGCTTTTTTTTTTTTAACTTTTTTATTAGAAAAAAAAAGGAAGCTTTTTGTTTGCTTATCTGGTATCGCCGAGATGACGATGGCTTCTATACATATGCAGGTTGTTCGCAATATGAAGCCAGGTCTATTGTGTGCGTTGACATGTGTCAAAACTAGATAAATATGCATCAAAGCAAAGGACTGCTATGGCGTGCCTCTATGCAGAAGCAACAATTGAAAGGCCCGTGAAATGAATACTCAAATATAAGTCCGTAGAAAAATACTAAACATGAAACATCTTGAGTGGCTAGCCGTACCAACGACAGGCCGAGCTTCGATCTACTAATATTTGAATTGACGTGTATTCTTTCCTTCGTATTTGTACAAGCGCATACAGACAACCAGGTTCGGGAGTTGATTTTTAAATGGGGCGTTCAGCGAATAGCAGAAGCCGAAATGTTTTTGTTTATAGATGTTCTATCTGGCGATTTAAATGAAGTGTGTGAGAGTTTTTTAATGCGCTTGATGCGATCGTATCTGGGTCGTTGTTCGTAAAAGCTGTAAGACTTTTGCGCCTAGTCTCACTATTTCTTTTTCTACGTTTTCTATGTCTCTGCTCTGGGTCGCGGGTGAGCAAAGCAACAAAGGTCTTTGTTCTATACACATTATACCTTTTACATCCATATCATAAACTTAGAAACAAGACCACAATTCTGCCATACCATCCACTAGTCATTTTGAGCCATGCCTTTACTCTATAACTGTACTTCAATGTGTCGAAACATTATAGGATATATTGTATGGAAGAGTAGTAAATCGAAAACGTATGGTAATTATCTGTTAGATAAGGTTGCCATCTGGTAAAATGTCCAAACCCGATAGAGGAAGTAAAACTCAGAGATAAGATTGCATAGGCACGAACCTATCCTAAACAGGTTATACGGTGACTATACGATAAATAAAATTACAAAGTTTGTCATCAAAGTTCTATTCACAAAATTGTTCGTCTAGGCGAACTCTTAAGGCTTGAAGGTTTGTTAAGACGATGACATGTCTGCGATGGTACGACGCTACTGAAGGTATCATTGGCCTGCTCTTTTCATTGATTTCATTCTCTGCCCCGAAAGCTATTAAGCCAGTATGCTCTAGGTGACGACTTTTCTTTGACTTAAAGATTCGCAGAGCCCACAAAAGCGAGATTCGACGTTAAACAAAAAAAAAAACGTTGATAAAAAGGCCGAAATGTTACATATGATTTTTAGTAGCCTATCTACGTTAGTGGTTGTAGAGGACGATTTTTTTTCTTTGAATACATACACTGTTTCGTCTTATATGATTCCCAACCAAAGCAAAGCTCTATCGCAGACTTTTAATTTAACGTTTACTTTAATTAAGCTGCAATTGGCAGGAGGGCAGGTCTACTTCAGGCGCAGATTCTATCTTCACAGGTACATGCAGCATAGCTTATGAAACAGCACTTAGACAGGTCACAGAGAAGCGCTTGCGACTCTATTGGCACTTAATGCCCCTACTCATTTTTCACTCGCCCCACCGGTTTGGTCACTGTCCCATATGAAACGTCTCGATATACGGATACATAGCTTGACGTCACCTTTGCGGAGATTCATAACATGCTAGACTTCACCGACATGTCTTAAGCATTGAACATGCGGAACATTCGTAGCCAATTTCTATGCATTGCAGCCTACGGTTGACCCATAGAGATAAGTTTATTTTATATCACGTAGCTGTACATAGATACTATAATAATGGTGCACAGTGACGGTGTATGCGATTATCCTATATAGTAGGCGTCAGAAGATTCTGATAAGGGTATTTTATTCCGTGTATTACTTATATAGAGGCAAACCAAAGAGCAACTTAAAGGAGATTTTCAGAATACGGCAAAGCTGGAAGCTAGATACTTATCTCTCTAATAGACCGATTTCAAATACGCTTATCGCAGGAGCCTGTTCAAAGCTACTAGGAGACAATAACTTTAAGGAAGCATCAAAGTACTGTTGAACGGTCTACTCGTGTAGGGGCCTGTAATGCAATTATGAGAGCATTTTAGACCGCTTAGAGAAAGGATAAGCAAACGTTTGATGCGAAATTAATGCAGTTCATTGCAAACAGTCTTTTAATTTCCGTTGTTTACTACAAGCATCCTAGCCCAAGTGTGGGTCTGCTGTATTTGCACACTAAAGTTCAACTGCGATACCTTGTATATGTTTCCCAACACGTTCGTCTTCAATATCTCAAAAATGAAGCTTCATTGTACGATCTTTCCAATCAGCCAAAATTTAGCTTAAGCTTGTCATAGAGATTTCATAACGTCCGCTATAAGATTTCCCACTTACGTAATTTATAAAGCTATATAGAACTTCACTACTTGTTTTCATTACGGCGTCGCTATCCTCGGTGGTTTTTTACTTCCTACTAGGCTAACCTCACTGCAATTTCTACTGTATACGACAGGGAAGAAATATCAGGGGGTTTTCAGGGAGTGGAAAAAAATTCATAAATATTGCTAATGTTGTTTGATACTTTGATTGACTCATATTGTGTATTCACCGTATCAAATCTGTATGTAGGTTTTCTACACACGACTGGGATTTCCTAAGAGTCTTACCTATTTCTCACGTATAGTAACGGAACTAGTTGTTTTATCTTGCAACCACGTGATTCGGGGTATAGTAATTTTCCGGCTTATATCAGCAGTAGAACGTCAATCAGTAGTTGGTCCATAGTGAATTTTATGTACATTATCAGAAATTTCCGAACTACCACAGAGGTATCTTCGCTTTCAGAGTCGAAAGTTACCGACAATCTTTTTGATTTAACTACTTTATTGATAAGAACCGTTGTCAATTACTTGGTTGTAGATACCGACGGTATTGTTTATTATATAACAATTTCATATTTTCAAGAAGCGTCGATTACGAGCGAGCCCTATTATGTGTCTCGTTTAGTTGACCTTAAAAGTCTATATTCGTTCGTCTATATGAGAATACCCATAGTTTCTAACCTCTGCCAGTTGAATCCTTACAACGTCCTTTGCCGCCTTTACGCACGATTTACATTGACGGATCAATAGCTTTTTTCGCGTACGAGACGTACAAGCGTGTTAACTGTATCATTCGTACAAAATCTGAATGTCCTGATGCATATTTTTTTAAAACAGTATTAAGTATACACGGGCGGACAACTTTTTATTAATGATGGCTTTGATCGAAGACTTCAGTAATGCCAAAAATTATCATCTGCACCTAATATTATTGGCCACTAATTATTCCTAATGTAATGTAGGACTTGTTGGATTGCCTTACCTGCCTGCCGAGTGCTATAAACTTCTTCAATTGTCACTAGAAACATCAAGACTTACGCAATTATAGCTTTCTCCAACTCTGTAGTTAGGTTTTCCGAATCACGCTGGTTCTCTTTGGTACAAGTCGTCTTAGTGCATTCATCTTAACGACTTTCAGCACTCCATCCAGCGGAAATCAGCAGAAATGTCACCCCCTTTTGTAGAAGCCGGAAGATACGGACGAACGCTCTCTTACAATTGAAAAGAAACAAGTAAGGTTCGTAGTCTATCTGCACCTTAATCCTCCGTTTATAAAGGTAACTTTGTTTCAAAAATAAGTAATGTTTTCGTACTGTTTTGATTAACACGTTTGGCCGATCACCGGCCTGAAGTGCCTCGCAACTTTCAATCCTAGCGTGCCTTATACGGGAGCCATGGGGTGTTCCGTAGTCGCGTAAGCTTCAAAATTTTATATACTCCTCACTGAAATTTATCACAGAGAAATTTCAGTTTCCGGACAGGTTTAAATAGGGTATTTTTGTACGGATGTTCTTATTTAAAACTCAAAATTAATCTCGCAATCACTTTGGCCATTTATTGAAGAGAGACTCTAAGTGGCTACACATCTTGAGTCATCATAGAGGTTGCTTAAAATCATAGTCACCTGTCCCGATAAATGATGGATTTGTCTGTTAAATGTAATAGTCTATACGTGCATAGATATATTTCGTTTCGTGCCTGAGGTAATCCCTAACAGCTTGTGTACCGGAAGTAAGAAAATAGCAAACATACTTTTAGACTATGCTCACTTGTAGATGTTAGCACAGTTAGCGGTAATGCTATAAATTTAACAAAAAAATTAACAACAAATAGGTTAAACGCTAAAATCTGCTTCACCCTTTTATAGGCTCTCTCATACTGATTCGATTATACAAACGACGCGGTTTTTTTTTTGAGCAGTTCATCAAAATATGTTGGAAGCTATACAAGAGGAGTTATTAGATTGAGCGAGATACACTGGTTGCCCAAATTGTGCGACGCAATGTCGTTTCTGGCAAAGAATAACTAGATCGGTAAGTGATGAGTCAATCCCATTGAGGAAAATAAACCTAGAGATTATTTTGTGCGTTCTTTGACATAGACGCCATAAACAGCTGATCTAACTAGACTAGCAACCAAATCAAAGTATACAAGCCATCCTCATACGATAGCTGGAAGAGGTGTGCTGGTGATAAGTTATAACAGTAAGGTCATGGGTACAGATTTTACGGCCGTCTCGCTAGTCGCGGCGTTCACGAATAACATAGCGACCCCCCAATGTTGGTAGATACTTTCCGTGTTCTGTTTTTTTTTACTATTTTGCATAAATGTGTTGAACGTACGTCATTACAGAAATGAAAGATTGAACACCAAATGATACAAAGTATTCATTCTGGTAGTTTGGTCAATCCAGAACCAGGTGAGCGACGTTTTATGGGTACGTCCTTCAAGAAAAGACATATTTGTAAAATAGGAACGCGTTTAAGCTATAGGTAAACCGATCCGTGCGTCTAAAATCAACGTCGTGGATAGGGCAAGCCCGCAAGGTTTGCTTACATATAGAAAATAACACTTGGAGAAGAGCTGTCGTGCGTGCGAATCTGAAACAAAGCGCTTGGACCATCTCCTGACAATGTCCTTGTGGTACCTATTATGCGCACTGTTCGTGTTTATGCAAAAAATTACCATAGACGGGCAAATAGTTGTATATCCCTTTTACATTACGGATTTTTAGTATAAGGGAATATATTAGTAGATATGACATTAAATGTCATTGCGCGGAATATTAGCAAAGGCTAGTGTAACCACTCATTGTCGATTAATATATATATATATAAAAAAAATGCCATAATTGTAAATGTCAAGGCTAATAGTCTATATTACATGATAAATCAATCTAGAAAAGGCCTGTAGCTTCTGTTAAAAGTAATAGCCGTATAGGCTAAGTAGCGATTTTGAATCGATATAATAAGTATTTACCCTAATTATCTATAAGAAATACGACGTATATTATTGCTCTTTTCATGCGATGAAATTGAAAGCCTCTTAATTACCAGTATTGGGAGGTAATATAAAAGTTTGAATGATTATATATTACCATCCGGGTCAATAAATAGCTAATAAAAGCAAACTTTAACAAGTTTTAGTTCTGCATTATAGCTCATTCTTACTCAGCGTTATAGTCAACACCTGTTTTTGGAGAACCTGCGATGTTCTAGGGTAGATTTTGTTTTCAAGGTATCTCTACAAATGTCCACGACGTTAAATATTGGGAACGGGCAATATATTCTATGGAACTTCTCTATCCAACCTATCGATTTGGAAGATTCTAAAGGTTATACTTTACGTTGCGATTATAGTGCTGTTTTGTTTCGCTTCTTCTTCCGTCTTCCAAATGCATAATAAAACGGGTTGTTATAGTAAAGAAATTGACATGAATCGTTGCACCGTTAAAAAAGAATGGTCTAGTTTAAGATGGCTGTAACTTTTGGCTAATTTAAAAGTGTTTGTGCGTAAAATGTGGATCGGAAACACAGTTATGTTCATAGATTTTACCATTTTTAATGTGGCTTTATCGCTCCACCCTATCTTCTCCGATAACTGTGTATATCTTCATTTTTCTCGATATACTATTCAGAAAGTAGTTCTTTGCAGAGTTACCTTCATTGATAGCACACGCTTCTTCTAGCGTATGTTGAAGTGTGCCTTTTCTCTTTAAAACGTCCTAAATTTAAATGAACGTTTGTCTGGCAGGCTCACGATTTATCTGTAGGGTTTTCGGGTGTTTCTCTATAATTTTGCCGTATTCTTTCTTGTCTGGTAGAATGCCTCGATGTTCTTGCCTTTCCAAAATGATGTCTATGAAAATCCTAAATCGTTTCACCCGTTTCAAGCTTTGGCTGAAAGCTAATCCTCATTACTTTAAATTGAAATAGAGGAAGAAAAACCAGAAAGTTATGATAATCAATGTATGCGTTTTCTTAGACATCCTGTACCTATAATTTAGGCGATCCATTCAAGTGACTTATGGACAGGTTATTGCTTGGTCCTAAGTAGAGACGACGGCCTGAGATGTTCAGAAGTCTGCAAGCTATTGTTCTTTACGGAAAAACACTTCAAGCCCAAGCCCTCGCGCAGTAAACGAACGGTCGATATCTAACTGTATCGCGCACTATAACATTAATCCCCCTGGCACGTTCCTAAATTTATAAATAGCTAATATTACACGTCTGGTGCGTGGCTGAAATAGTTCTTCAGAGGCATGGTAGTTCGACAGGTTAAAAGCTTTCGGTTAGAATGTTAATTAGAAAAATTCTGAAACAGAACTACTATGTTCCTTTTAATCTCTTTGCAACAAGGCCGTATAAATAAGGAAAGGCTGTACCTGTTTATAGCTGTAGCAGTTTTAGAGAGCCTGAGACGTTTTATATGAAGGTTGACAGGCCTGTGCGAAATGTTCAAGGTCGCGTATTTTATTAAAATCACGAATGTAAGATACTGGCTAGCTGTCGTCGATGCTATCGATGGCATATACGTCTACAAGTATTTGAACCAAATACGAGTACGCATCTCAGGTGGTGACGAGTGTTGTCGAAGATTAGGCGATACATCAGAGCATTTGGCTTTAGGTATAACTGTCTTTCCTCAGCAGCGTTAAAAGAAACAGCCCTGACAAAGCACAACTCTGCGGTATTGGGTGACGTGCAAAGCTGATAAAATCGAGTGGTTCAAATAGAGCGTCGATGATAATTGTGCTACGAGTGTTATCTGAGAGACATTTACTGGCTCTTCGTTTTGGGCCTTAGTGTAGCATGAAACACTTCAATATTCAATGAAGTTATTCGATGGACCTTTTGCGATAAGTTTATACGGAAGAATTGAATAATATTATCACCTGACCGATCGTTTAGTCTATGCACATGCTTTATAAAAATTTTGATTTTTAGCCATTGTAGGTGAGACATTATCTTGGATGATTTGAAAGGATTTATATTTTGCAGGTGGAAAAAAAAGCTTTATTCCTTAGTATACCCATAGAGAATCAATAGTTAAATTTTAGTGTCACTCTTTTGCAATGCAGTCAAATAAATATCTGTACACGTGAAAAACATAAACATAAAAATAATTCTAAATTTAACAAAACAGTAAACGTACATAAAACAAAAAAAGCGCTTTTCATTTATCACACAAACAGCTAGCAAACAGACAGATAAGGAAAATTAATTGACAAATGTCTAAGGACTTTCCTCTGTAGCAATTTGGTTCTCCTATTCACACATACTGTATCTGTTGGCCTCTCTGCAATAGTCTTGCTTATCCCAATTATTCTAGTGATAGCCTTATCGGTCCTTTTGGACAGGGTGTTATTAGTTTCAAATATATTCACTCCTTTGGGTTTATTCATAAACTTAAACACGCAGGCTTTCCACTACCGAACAACTGAGAGCTGTCCTAAGGTCCACCATCGCGCTTACTTAGTAACGAATTCCTTAGTTTCCAAATCAGTTGTGAGCGGATATTGTCGTGTACTAGATTAGTAATTATATATATATAAATCGCGATGTCAAACCCATTGGGCCTAAAAACTAGAGATTGAACTTACCCACTGGATTTCTTATTACGTACCACGATATAATAGCTGGAACTGAATACATAGGACATATTTAGCCATTTAATCCAAGTAACGTTGTTCTCTTGTAGGATCCAATTTATTCGTACCTTATGAAGAAACCGGCCTTTTTCTCGATTGGGTTTTATATAAGCAACAGAACTTACAAAAGTGCGTATCTGTACATTGGGGGGGGGGGGGGCGCTTTCGCCTAATCTCGCGCAACTCTAAGCTTGAATTACGATCAGACACAACAGCTGTTCTGTGGGGCTTCCTTGTAACGGCCAGTCCGTGCTCAGCAAATGGACTCTTGTCAAACGCGCGACGTCTGTGCAGCAATGCGCCATGACAGATGGTACCATCGGTTCATAAATGCAAGCTTCCACATAAATGAAAAAATAGTTGCTTCTCTGTGTAGACAGAAGAAGACACATCACAATTTAGTATCGCACTACACCCCATATTGTGCAACGGCTGAGTCTTACACTCGTTTGAAAAAAATATACAGATTAATTGCTATATTATACCTTCCGCTGAAGCTCGGTAAAATTATTCCACCTTAAAAGCCCACTTGACTTCGATCTATGGGACATCAGCGCTTGCTTTCCGACAAATCTCAAATATATCGGGCTATCGGGGGCTATATCGTTTTACAACAGTTTCATATACTACCCTTTCCCGTCGGATTTTTATGCTGTTAGATCGGCCTAAAACTGCTATAATTGATCATTAGAATCACATGATTCTTGACTCAGTTAGTTATTTATGTGTACGACATATATCTGGCTGAGTAATTTTCGAATTTCCTTTGAAAGCCCTTGCACATTGTTTCATTTGTTGTTTACGTCTGAATTACAGCTCAGTAGCGCTTCCCCATCTTTATCGGCGTACCCAAACGGTATCGTATTATAAATACAATTTAAGTTCGGTAGATGTTCCAGGTGAAAAAAATCGCATCTTCGACACTTTCTATACATTCGGCCATGGCCAAAACGTCCCGGAACATCCGCCTATTTCTCGGCGCTGTAGCTGAAAGGACTGCTTAAGAGATTCTGTCACGTTTGAAAGCCGTTTACGGAATCTAAAGAACGCCCCTATTCTGGCTGATCGCCTTAGTTTGATGGCAGTGATCTGTGGGCACAGTTGAAGAAAAAAGAGTAATAAATTACTTAGAAAATATACACTGCAGCCACAAGGCAGTTAACCACCGTAGAATCAAAGACTGGCTACCTAATAAACTCTCGGCATTCAACAGCTGCTCCAGCATCACACGAACACAATGACTAATTTTCACACAGAACTGGTGCGGGTGATGGGAAGTGATGTCTATACATCAACATGATTCAGTAATCCATACGGGTGGCTCCGTGTAAGAAGCCAAGGTTCAAGATTAAACATCCTAAAAATATTATGATTGCACTTGGTGGGGCTGTTAGGACCAAATTTGCTGGGAACTGTTTCCCGCGAACCGGGCAGTTCATCAGCTCGTTTATTTGGCCTAACTGAATTGGCGTAGCCAGACCATCCTCCTCCAGAATGGAAGGCCCAACAAACGAGATCAGGCCATCCTGCCACATGGTAAAGCGAAACGGCAAACATCGTCAGAGTTGCCTTCCCAGACTCTGAATGTGAGGTTTTGTTGCATTCTCCATGTTCTTCGATCGATTTTCGCCTTTCCATTTGCTGGGCAACCACCTTCGTAATCTTATCCTCGATGTAGCTCAACAATTCGAAACGTAACTGCAAAACATCCGGAACAAAACAGGCTACCTTCTGGCAAGACGGCACACATTATTTAGTGAAAAAATAACAGGAAGCCGTGAAAAATGTCAGGGGATACATTACGTATTGTCACAGAAATAAAACATGCAGTGGCAAAGACCTGTTGAAAAAACCGCTAATTAAAAAAAAAACAGCGACCTATTACCAGACGTAATATGTAGTCGGTTATCTACACGACTATGTATCTAGATGCGGAGTGAGCACAGGTTTCTTTACAAAAGAAGTCTTTTGCTAATGATAGGATTATATCACGACATACTCAGGTTCAACTTTGGGACTGTAAAGAGGCAGGCATATATAATTGCTGCTTGTCATTAAAATAAGCGTCTCAGTATAGCATTTAGCCACAAGAGCATGTAAGGTAAAAAGAAATCAGTAATACATGGCTAAAAAGTATGGGGGCAGTATTCGTTAAGAGGCTAGACAATATTCCGGCGAAGTTGTTTTACGCTTCCAAGGGCATGAACGCTGGCAAATGAGTGAATGCAACGCCTTTGTATGACAACACAACCAGTGGTACCAACGCTGGCATAGAAACAGGAGGCAATTCGAATAGTTAGTAGCTACAGAAGTTAGAAAACGTCGAACCAGTCCCATAGTGATCAGAATCAGATGCCTATTGACCTTAATATTACATTTACATATAACAAATTTCCAAAAACATCGTGACTTCCCAAACAAAGTGTTTGGGAAGTTCCGCAAAAAGAAACGCAGCCTTTTGTAGTTAAAAATCTTTAAAAATTCGTGTGACCTTATGGTACTGCATTAATATTCCATAGTAATTCGTAACATTTTGAATAACAACATTATAAGCAAGAGTAGTGTGACTTCCACAAATGAAACAATATAATTAGAACACTGAAATATAGATGAAGAATAATAGATCTCCGAATGGATAGAAAAAAGATGGATGACGGGAAAAAATGATTACTTGTTTTCAAAAACAAAAAAAAATGGTTCGCTGGTATTGATCGGCGCTTAAGCTTGCCGTAATAAATATTTACTGCAAATAAGTATACCGATTTTTGGTGTGTCTCAATATTGGAAACAGTCGACCCAAATTTATAAGCTTTATATATATAAGTCGTTGCGTACGTCGTAATCGCTCGCCAACGTAGACCAACTAATGAGCCGAGAAATGCGAAGTCTACATTTTATACTGTTATTAAGTTGATGTTACACTTACTGAGGTCTAGTATGACAGACCTCAGCGAAAAGCCAAGTAAATTGGACATTTATCTAGTTAGGAATATTTATCTAGTAAACAGCGTTCTATATGCAACGCGAGTTCTTTATGAGCAGCCATATATAACTGGAACTTATTTTCCTATATAATGTCGAGATAGCTATGGTTTAAAGCAGCTCAGTGCTGCTTAATAATAAACCTACCCTAATTGAGTCAACATGTGCAAACAAATCAACATGATGTGTCGAAGCAAATATATTACTGGAAAAAAAAACCGAAAATATTCCTACATAGCTAAGGTTATCATATTTCCATAACACAGCGTCAGTCCGTAGCAAGCCTGAAGAAGAATAAAATAAGATCCCCCTCTCCTAAGCAGCATCCGTGCTTCAGGTTGGCACCATTTCCATACACTTACCACTGATACAGTGGATGAGTAAATAGAGAAAATCCATTCACAGCGAAACTGAGGTTCACCAACCGACATGAGGGTTTTTATAGATTTCTTTTTTAATAGGAGTCACCTTGATATAAATCCTTGTAGCTTTTTAGATTCTCGGTTTTCTTACCATGAGCATCTCCTAAGTATTTAACAAATGGTGTCTGCTATAAAATAATCCCAAGGCCAAGGAAAGTATCCATAGCAAACGTGGTTACGCCATCGCATAAAGCCCAGTTAAGATTTCAGATATTTAGTAAAATAATTATGACGCCGGACCCATGGCCCCACAATAATTTTGAGGCACTATAAGTATATTGAAGAAAAGTAATCGATTACATTAAAGTTAGCATACTATGATGCAGAAAAACGATAAGAAGAGAAACAATTAAACAACGTCGTGGAAACATCGCAGCCTTAGTCGAACGTACGGCATAGAAAATTGCCAAGGGAACATATTTTGTCTACATCTACAGCTTCTATCTATCGCATTCATTGCCCATATTAGTAGGTAATGATTACTAACCTGTAGTTACAAGCTTAAATTATGAATCCATTGGAGCACGTTCGACGAAACTAGGATGACAGTATCGCCTGCGATGACTTCCTTCTTACCGCTAACTCTCCCACTTTTACCTGACTGACGCCACATAGTCACCTTATTTAAATTCGGATGTAAAATGAAATCTAGCCTGGAACTGGCCGAAAACGAAGCGTTGCTTTGATTGTTGTGTCTGCGAGGTTCTATTCAAAGTAGACTCGCGGAATGCCTTCAACACTCTACGATGCCACTAAACTCACCAGAAGCTTTTCTCGTTATACTCCTGGCACGCTCCTCCTGGCAGAACAGCCTCATAAGTTAGTCGACTGAAGAAGTTGATTTCAGAAGCAGCGTCCAATTGAATAACGCACGAATTCTCTTGTGTTGCTTGTTGTCGCCACCACGGTATCGTAAAGAGGAGAGACCGCCGTTAGTCCCGAGAAACTTTTAGTGCTGCTACGCAACAACAAGGTGAGAATTTGGCATCAGCAAAGGCTTAAACCACATCTCAGCAACATGCAGAAACAACATTGTGAGTTCCTTAGAGCCGCCTTATAGTCGAAGCGGCAGAAATGATCTTGACAACGATGCCAGATTAACTTATATTTTGATGTTCTCGCGTACGGCATTCTCAAGCGAATCCGGCATTTTTTCTGCCAAGAATGCCCTTGCCAATGCCGAGAATTGGTTGAATCCTAGTTAAAGCCAGAGCTTTACGAACGAGGAGACCTTGCGTCATTCAATGCAGGACCCGCATTACACCAGTCTGGGATTGACTACGGTGCTTAGCAAACGCACTTTGTAGTACTTTTGTTAGCTAATCGCTTATCCTTGGAAGGCGCTGGTGGTGAAAAATAAAATTTTAAAGAGGTTTCAAGTTAGGTGTCAGCAGCGGACGAAATTTGAGTTATTTACATGAGATCCTTGGTGTTCTACGATTAGAAAGTGATTAAAAATCAATTCTCAGTAATCGTGTCCCTGATTCTCAAAAATGAGCGCTAGCGGGCTCCATCGAATATTGATAAAAATTGGGCAAAAACTCGTCAACAAAACAGACTTCGGATTCCGTGATGCGAATATGGTGCAATTGTAAAAAATGCAACGAGGATGAAAGAAATAAGCGAAAAGCTACTTCCATACGAACTGCATTCAGGGCGGATTGAAACACGTGTGGCGCGCTATTTATGCAAGCACGATCAATAAACAAAAAATTTGTTTACCGTCGCTTTGGATCAGTCATGGCTTATTCAATGCCGCCTATCAGAACGTAACAGAGCAGGAAAAAGTTATGTTCGAGATAAACAGGTTTTGAGTCCTAGAACAGGCTTTCCCTTCATTGTCCTGAAAGTAGAATTTGCCATCACTTCAAGCCCGTTGGTTATAGTATACATATTGCTGGGCATCTAAAGCATAACGATTTTAAAATATTCGCGGCACACATTTATATCAAGCAAAGTAATGATGAATCATAAATTGGGTCTTATGGCTATTTTCGAAGTTTTATTTTCCACTAGCATGCTATTCAAGGGTGCAGTGATTAGCAGCCTATGACTTTCCTAATATGCGTTATTCCCAGTGTATCTAATTGGCATCCATGGTCTAGGAAGGAAAGCATAGATGCGTTTTCTCAAATAGTTTAAATGCAGATATGAAATTATAAAGGAAAGATGTGCTTTCTATATTTGTCCCATTAGCAGTACACTTGCTACAACGTCAAGCTTTCCTACGGCAAACGATGGCTTCCTACGCAGCTGGCAGTTGACATGACCATAAGCCTTAAGGATAAGATATACCTCTTTGAAAGCTTCCTAGTTGTAACGTTTTGGGATGGCCTCTTTTTGTCACATCCTATTAGGATAAAAACAGTAACTACATAATCTTTGTAAGCGCAAGGCAAACTAAGGTAACTGAACTACATCAATATATACCATTTTTAGCATTCAAAGAGAGATTGCTGAAGTGTTGTTTTGTGCTTTTCGGATGTTTTAAAAACAGGCTGACGTCTAAAATGAGACAAGACTATTCAACCGAGAATATTGGTGTCGCTTAGCTATTAACCTGTATCTGCGAAAAGCAAATTAGATAACGTTTGTTAAGTGCCTAAAAATGACCCTCACAAATGCTGCTTCAACAAGCCACTGTTCGTTTCGACGACGCGTTCGATTCGCGGGTCACAGGCTGGAAAACGTCTCCCTAAACTTACAAACAATGTTTGAATAGTTAATTTCGATTAAAGCGATAGTAATATGTCTAGTCTTCTAGTCTAGAGTCTCGCTTATCAGAGAAATCAATCGAACCTAACAATTTCCTGACTAGGCCAAAAATTCCAACAGTTGAAAGGTTAAATAGCCACCGAGTCTTAAACGCTAAAAAAGTAAAAATATCGATTTTTCGAGTTTATCCAGGCGACAGTTACTCCAGTTGGCGTTCGAATCGGTTCCAAAAACGACTGCTAATCTCTGCGTCAAAATTTAGGAATCATCTAGAACGGCTTGTTGTACTTCTCGACTGGATCAAAAATTTCGCCTCAAGAAGGCCTTTTTCGGAAACTGCATGGCCTCTAGGACTTCATCTGACGACGCATTCAGCCTCCTCGATGTTTTATGTTTACGTTCTACTTGGAATAAGCCTTGTAGTACCGCAGACGTCGGATAAACACGTTTCTGTAGATACAAGTATACGTCTTTCGCCAACTTTGAAGACAGGCATCTAAGGTAACAGCTGGGATCAAACAAACCTATTCAAAAAGATTTCTTTTGGCCAAGCATTAGCAAGGAGTGGCTCACAGCATTCGGCTCCTGAAATAGGTTATGTCCTAAATTTTTTAAATAAACTCGTTTGGATTTTACTACTTTTTAACATATAACGCCAGTCGCTGCGAAAACTTAATTAGAATAATTTTTGCAATCCATAGAGAATATGGCGGTTGCTGTTGAAAAAAAGACGGTATGAAGGTGTATATAAATCTTACATTTGGAAAGCTATTTTGATTTTATTTCAAATTGTATTTTATTTGAAATTGTTACAAAGTCGCACAGACATTACACTTTTCTGTCATTGTTTTTCTTTTTATCCACACATGATAGTGTCTCCTTTTATTTGATGTAACAGGATCAAAAACCATCCGTTTCCGCAATGGATGTGCAGCTTTAACCTCGTAAATTTATCCAACCGGCTATTTTTTTCTTTTTAGTATCGAAACTTTTGAAAAAAAGTTCTAGAGTATTCTAAGTTTTTTCAAAACTTAGAATACTCTAGTAATTGGCCCAGTATGTCTATTTGCTTTGGCAACTCAGGTCATCTCTTTCAGGCACTCAACAAAGAAAACATTGAAGAACGTCCTGGGATTCGGGTGGAGCCAGGTTTGCTCGACCATAGACCTTATTTTGCTGTCAGACACAAATAATTAAATGCGGACAGTTCTAAAGTAGGACCATTAAATTTTCGATTGCCATTAGTACTGTTATTTAAAGGTAAGCAATTAGTATCGTAGACTATCTCTACTTTAAAATCGAGCTAAAAACTATAGCGCCCATCGGCTTTTTTTTCGGTAACGTTAGAAAATTCAAGCGGGGCTCAGCAAAACAGACATGTGAAACACGAAATTAGTGATTTTCAGTACTGTGGGAAGCGCCGGTTTTGTATTTAGATATATGAAAATTTGAATTCTCTAACAAAATTCGAAAAGAAACAGCATTCAGGTTTTAGCCGTAAGTGGCCCAATAATTAGAACACTATCGGTTCAGTTTAAAGAGTATCAACAGGAGTGAGGTGTACAGACAGAGCAGACGAAAAAATATATTGGGCGCGCACAAGGCTGTCGGCCGATCCTGTCGTTTAAATCCTGTCTCTGTAAACAAAAAAGTGCTTGGAGATTGTTTATCGTCCTCCGTTTTTCGTATGAAATTTCCATTCCGCGACACTTCGCGCGAGCGTCGTGCTGGATACGGACGATAATTACCGTTGGCGTAAAAAGCAGGCAGTTGATCAAGGAACACAGGCTAACTCATTCGCAGATAGAGTAGGCCAAGTAGAGCATGAATCGAACGAAAAAAATTGCTCTAGTAAGCAGCAGTGTGGATGCCAATCTAAAGGGTTCATCACGACGTAGTTCTTCACAACTCAGGCTATCGAGGACCACTCTGCTACTCATATTAAAGCAAACGTTGCATTTACATTCCTACAAGGTGTAGTTCACTTAACTGTTGAGGACTCAAGACCATCAGAGGCGTCGTTTATTCGGTGACCACATGCTGAAACGCAATGCGCGTGCTAGGGACTTCTTTGATCATATAATTCTCTCATTAGGCTCACTAATTCGACTGAATGGCTATGCGAATAAATGAGATTGCCGCATTTGGCGCTCAGATAATACAAAGGTGAATGTCGAGCAATTACGAGGTAATTGCTCGTTATTTTAAGGCTCGTTAAGTTAACAGGAAGTTACTGTCTAGTGCGGACTGTAAAGCGAAGGTGTTATTAACTTTTTTTTTTGTTTTCGAAGAGGACGATGGAAGAGCAGCGCAGTGGCGATGGCGATGCCGAAATCGATAGCAAGTTCTATCATGACAAATTTTTGGTGGCCTGAAGTGAGGGTATTCGGTACAAACTACCTTTGGTTTCAACAAAACGCCACAACGCGAGCAGTAAATTATCTGTTTGAAACAAAGTTTCCGGGCCGGTTGACCTTGACGCGCGGCGGGGACTAGCCGTTCTAGTACTGTGACTTGCGTCTCCCTATATTATCCTGTGGGACTATATGAAGGGCAGAATCCTACAGAGACATCGCTTCTCTTCCCCAAGGAAAAATAAACAATAACTTGTATAGATAGTATCACGTATTGCCCGTGCAGAAGCGTAACCACTTAGTTAAACATTCATGCACCAAAATTTGCTTATATTTAACTTGAGTCACCTTTAGCATTTTAGAATATCATGCGTTGTTATTTCATTAATCTGTTTTACTGATTCGATCGTAGCACTGGAGCATTTTCGATACGGAAGAAACCTCCAGAAAGCGTAACTTCCTGGCCGTTCATAGATAGCGCCTTCCTTAGATCTAGTTCCGCCAATTTATGCAAAAAGTTTTGAGGCCGTCTTCAGTACTGCAAATCTTAACGCTTAAACCTGTGAGATACATATATTTGAGAGTATGATACAATAGGACACTATATTCCAGATGTTTAAACCTACTAAATTCTCAAACCTATTAATATACTAAATATGAAGTGCCCGAGACCACGTGAAGCGTCTTTTTTCCGTAACTTTTTTCGCGCAAGAGCATTTGTATGACATTGACACGTAAAATAACGATTGGATAGTGCGCATTAACCTGCTTTGCCAGTATCGGGTGTAGCTTTTACGTTGATTATGGCAATGGCTCTCTCAGTCATCGCAAGAGGTTTCCTGTGTCCTGTTTCTAAGTTCAATACATTTCCGAAAATAAAAGCACTTTATATCAGGAAATCAACGTGGCCAGAAAAATTTCCTCTCGGAAAAACAAGATTTTGTTTATTGTATATTTAAAAACCATTACTGGCGTTTCCAAAAAGCTAATGCATACATTCTCCGTGGATGTTTAAACTTAACGTCCTCCCATCATAGTCTCATCTCAGCTCAGAACAGATCTTAGCAGGGTTCTTTTACAGGTAGATGTAGGGTTCTGTTTTTACCTTAGCCAGGCCCAGAAGTGCCTTACTCACACTGTACATAAGAGGCGATATTAACCAGATGATCTTTCAATGACTATTTTCACACAATTCTCAATTGCAGCCCTGGATAGTTCGACGCCTCTGAATGGGTTTCACATGTTGGCCAAAAAAATATTGTTTACAAGTCTCCGAATCCATGCGTCGACTGCCGCGCAGGTGAAGCAAGTAGTATACTCATTGGTTACGAGATCTGTAACTAAATAACGAAGCTAGAACTTGTCCATTGTGAATCCAGCAGTTTATTATTAGGTGGTATTTTACTGAGCCAATAAAAAGTTGTGCAAATCTAATTGAGTATATGGTAGCAAAAAATATTCGACGCGCGAAACCCAAGCAGCTGTTAGATAGGGTGATCCCACCATAGTACATACAATAGAGAATTATGCAGCAAAGTCCAACAACGCAATATCTACATAGGGAAAATCACTGATACGTACCATATCACAGCATATGGTATTCCGCAACGGGTGCAGATATGTCACATCTATCAATAATTCGTTTAAAATTGTCACTTCTACACTCTTTATAATATACGTGGAATAGACAGGACGCGATCTGAGCCGAGTCATACGCATTGTCTGGTAGCGAAGGATACAGCAGTAAGTGCTACAATGTGCAGCGGATGCGTATTCGTAAATCACGATTCTAACCTCTGCTCAATCTTCAGTCCTCATTTGGTAACGAAGGGAAGAAACGTTTATCACAAGAAAACCGTCTGCCTCTATTTGAAAGTGTTCGTTAGATTTAAATTACAGTTTTTCGTTTTACCTTGTACTGGCAGGGAAAGTCTATATTATGAATATCATATGATAGTTACTGGCAACTTACCGTATGGCGATCGAAACTTACGGATATTAGTCGAAACTAACAGTTTTCGATTTCTCTCTACAAGACACACTTTAGATGAACCTTGCTTAGTGTTACCCAGTTAACAGTATGCTGAAGCTGTACTATTAAGCCGACTTGTAGAGAACTCAAATAGAAAATAGCTTTTGCTTTTTTTCATGAGTTTTTCTTTCACAAGAATTTTCATGGGTTTACTTAATGGTGTTTATCGGTGTTCCTTTTCAGCAGTCGGTTAAAACTAATGAAAGCGAAGTGTGTCTCTACACTTACTTTAGCGTGAGTGGCCGCCGAAGTCTCATAGTCATAGATTATTCTGCTGTACACTTAAGTTAACTTTCAGTGTGCCGACGCTCAAGTCAGAGGCCCTTCAAAACAAAATGTGTGGACTAAACAACAACTTACAATCCGGCGTAACGAGTCCGAAGTTTAGTCAGTGTTTCACGCGCCCTGCATACATTCACTTACTCACTTATTCAATACAAGACAGGAGATCGTGGCCTATCCTGCGGAGAGGCTCAAAACATTCTGAAAGGATGCCTTCAGGAGCAACAAGTGCCCGGCCGTGGCGCCCCCCGTGAGTAATTCACAAACCATTCTGCTAGGCTCAACCAGTTAAGAGCATCACAATGTCTTCTATACATATATATATATATACATATATATATATCACTAAGCGACAAGCCCTTGTTTCGTACTTGTTAAGCAAGCGAAGTATACTTGAATCAGCTTCATACAAACACAAATCAGCACGTGTTTTATTCGTGCTTTTCACTCTCCATCCTAGCGAATGCTCGCGGTTGGCCTATACCTCTCGTTGTGCATCCTATTGCAACGCTTAAACCAAGCGTTGCCCCAATAGAACATAATGACTTAAGACTGATTTACGCCACTCCATGGACGTACGAACAGCACTAATTGTCGCAGGAAGAATTCGTCTGTCCTATTAGTATCCCGAGAGAAATTATTGCTTTTTAATTAATTAATTTCTCTCCTCCCAGTTAATATACGCTTTCATCAGGCATGCAATATATAATCGATTAAGTTTCCGCTCTTTCTTCTTGCCTTTCCTCTTCTCTCTTGATTTTGAGGTGTTTACGTTGTATGTATTGTCAGTCACCTCTCTGGTAGCTCACGAAAATCGTTTCGTAGTCTTTGTTTGGTCAGTCAGTCCAAGGATAATAGACAACTTCCTCCTGCCATTGAAATAGAGACTTTATTAGGACGGCATAAGTTATGGCAGAAGAACATATGATCATCCCACTGATCCAGCCCTGAGGATTTCCTAGCCAGACAGGTCCCACCTGTTGATCACGAAGTGCCGCCACAAATATCATCTGACGTATTTTCTGTACCTGAGGAGAAACGTAATTCACCGTTAACAAAAGTGAAACTTGGGAAAAAAGTTGAAGCTTAATCTTGAAACATTCTATCTAATCAGCAAAGTCACATTTCCACTATTTTTTGACATTGTTTAGTCTTAACGACTAATGCAGTTCTATCGATATGCACAGATTAGTCTGAATATATCGAGCAAGTAATTTTCAGGCGCTAAAAAGTACTTTCAATACAAAAATATTGGCATAGTTCTAAGAGGTACAATCTTTGAAGCTTAAAAGGAAGACTAGAGGAAAGTCACCTGTTATGTAAGCAAGTTTAGATCACTAGCATAAAAATTAAATAGTTATTACTAGATCGTTACTTCGACTTATTCCGAGACTATCGTTCCCAAAATCTGAGAGCTATCGTTGAACAGAATAGAATAGTCAGAAAAACGGTCAATAATTAGGTTAACAGTGCCGAATTAGATTTTTGCTGAATCTCACCCAGGATTTGAGTTCTCATCCTTCTTAATTTTACGATTTCGAAGTATAGTTTGTCTCTTTATATAGGACTACATAACATTTTTGGGTTGTGACGACTGTAGCGAAATGAGGCGATGAAATTTCTTCCATATTAGGGCAAATAGCCATTTCTAAAAAAATAGGTTCCTTCTCTACATGTATTCGATGGGTTCAGGATAATTTTACTGTCGCCTAGGTGGTCAACGCTCGCAAGCAACTACCATGTCAGAATCTTCGAATGTGTACTACAGAAACTTTCAATTGACAATTCGATTAAAAAAAAGGAGATCAGACAAGATATTACGATTTTACAAAAAGAGGAGTGTAACCGCTAAATTTGGCTAGCTTTGTATCAGAAATATTATTTTACATTAATTTCAATACATTTTGCTTAGATTTTAAAACTGAAAAGACTTTCTTCTCTAAGACAGATAATTATTGTTATCGATACTGAGGTTAGGCCCAAAAAAAAATCTTTTTTGGTCCCTGCTCCGCACGGCCGCAAAGTTAGGACTGCCAGGGTCTTGGTGTCTTATTATCAAAATAACATTACGCCACAAAATTATAATTACAGCCAACATATTATAACAGCAAATCATACATCTTGTACAATATATGTACGTATGTATGTATGTATGTATGTATGTATGTATAGTACAATTCAACAAACAGTTTACCCAATGAAGGTTCAAACTTTATCGTTTACCTTAAGTTTTTATCAAATCGCACATGTCCCATCTGTCAACAACTGTAATTGCCAATTTCGAATTTTAGAAAATGTTGTTTGATATACCAGCATGCCTTTACGCTGCCCGTGGGTGTCAAGCCGTAGCCCTATTTATACTAACTACGTTCTTAAGCACAAACACTATATTGCAAGGTAAATGGTATAGATATTATCCTGACGATCTAAAATTTGATTGAAAAAGTTAAAACCAGTTACTACAACGAATAGTGTAGCTTTCGAAAGAAACCTTCCAGTTGCCGTGGCCTATATGTAAAACTATTTGTTGCGATGGAAAATCGTCATATGGACGAAACAAAATAAATTACAATTTTCGAGTTACCTCTCTTCGGAAAAGGCAGGAAGCTTTTACCAGCTGATGCGTACTCCACGTAGTAACCACGAAATGGACCAGAATTTCAACCGCAAGGAAAGAGCTCCACTGGTCAGGAACAAGAATTGATAATATCGTAAGACGATTTGAGCCTATCGGCCACTGAAAACACATAAAAGCGAAGACCAAACAGTATGTACAGTACGGGATTGCAGCAAATATCTCGTTCGCCTGGAAAATCACAACACTGTCAAACACATCATAAAAAAACGCGTTAAATTCTATAGTGGGGTAAGAACGACTGAGGTAAGAAATTATTTTTACCCCTATTAATATTATTACTATAGGAAATACTACTATACACAATGTTAGATTAGGGGGCCGACGACATTTGCTGTTCTTCCTTTAGGTACTTAAGTTGGACCCAATGAGCTCGAGAACACATCCATTGATGTTCTATCAATAAAAAAAGCCTAACGAGATGAATGCAGTTTTTTGTAACAATAAGGCTCAGCTGGTAGTATCAAATTAGGGATCTCTAGAGAAAAGCATATTTTTTGCTATTCATTGACAAGTCGCTCTCGTTTTTTGCATGTAGAGATTTTTTAAATGGAATTTAATGCCACTTTTTATTGTCAACGTGTGTGATATTAAATTCAAGTTCCTAGATATCGAAACTTGAACTTTTAAAGAGATAGACATTTTGGCTATTTCTCTCCTTATGACAGGAAGTTTAATTTTTTTTTTATCAAAACAAGAAAAAGCCATAGCTTCCGAGTACGGATTAAACCTTCTACACCTTGAATCACGCATGCTATTTTTATATCTTTTTATCAAAAAGGATTTTAGGTTCCATAATTCATTACGTAAAATGTGTGGAAGTTTCGACACTTTATGCGCCATCGGAGACCCACGGGGTTTCGCCATCGAAACGAGAAATTTACGACTTTAGGCGAGCTTGCCAACTAATTTATAGCTGACCTCTCTTTTCAAAACAATAAAAAAAAAAACGTCGCTTTGATCCTTAGTTCGACCAACTGTCTCCTGCACGTCCTAAGGACCTAAGGTATCACAGGCCGCCTCGCAATCCAGCAAAACCCTAAATAGGCCGTCCGAAAGATCTAAATGTCAATTAGGTGCATAAAATTACGATGGTTGCCATACCATACCAAGCGTACAGGCATCTACTGCCCATCTAGCTCTAACCTTATATAAGGTTAGAGCTAGATGGGCAGCATCTCTTCAAAATACTAGCAAACTTATTGTGAGCAATATTAGTTTGCGGCTATTTTCGCCGCCAGTGTCAACAGAGCTGCTTTTCTATTGACGTTAAATAAATAAGTCCTGAACTCTTGCACAAGTAAAGAAGGCATTTCCTTAGCACTCTAAAATCATATTTCAGTAAACATGATCTTTCGCGAAGTGCGAAAGAACTTCGCAAGATATGATAGTTTCAAGTAGGGTTACATTTTTTTCGGAGTAATTTTGCTACCCTGCATTTTGAATATCTAGTACAACATCTGCTTTTTTCGTTCTTCGATAGCGTTCACAGATTTAGGCGCTATACCCAACACTTTAATGCATTCTTTCTGTCACAATAGCATTAGGCTTTGACAAATACATTTCCACCTTGAGCTTATCCAGTAGCCGTAAGCATACGTGTTACGACGATCAATCAATAAATGCAATTGCTCTTATATAGAGCTATTTTGTATGATTATTATTCTAGTTGCTCGTATGCTTCTACTGAGAGGAGATACCTGGGTACCTGGTTTCCATTTTCGAAATTGTGAATAGACAATAGATCGTCTGCTGCCAGGTTCAAACAATTAGCAAATAACACCAGAACCAAAAGGTGATAAGAGTTCTGAATTGTTCCGAAAAAAGATTTTTCTCACCACAGTAACCCTTTTCACTGTGAGCTGTGTTTTTTTCACAACGTCCTTAACGCGATATCGAAAATTGGTCTCGAAATCGACGTTGACATCAAGAAATCTTAGCCGCTACAGGAAAAAACTTGTAAATTTACGATTCAGCAATCTTGAATTCAAATCATATAAGTAAGAATTTACCACTAAATTTGGTCATTTTTTTCATATTGCGAAGTTTGTTACCAATGGTCTCAGGTATCGACCGAAAAAGATGCAATATTTACATTTCAGTTTTAAGGACCCAGGAAGTTTGAAGTAATTACTTGAAATTTTGATAGTAAGAAGTTTACGCAGACTCTTTCAACAAAATTTAGACGTAGCACGTTTAGTAGACGTAGACGGTTAGTTACTTGTTAACTACATAGGTAGTTGCTCTTGGAACTTTATCACTTTTAACATATCGTCGTTCTGCAATATTACACTGATACTTGTTGAATACTTTGCACTGTGTTGATTACAGGCGGGAGGTTCCTACTATAACAAGCCATTTGGGGCTTCTCGTCCGCATGTGCGCTAACCTTCAGAATCGTAGAGGCTCTGAGTTCAAGCACGAGACACACTGCGTTTATCGCTTGTGGCAAATCCTAGTTTAGTCCCTATATTATGGAGGAACGTTTAAGTGCCTGGTTTCGTCCTATTCAATGACAAACAAAAGTACTCTAACAGTTCCCAAGAGAGTGGATGATAATGACAATAATCATAGTGGAATCAATTATGCATTTAATTCGTTTTACGGCCGCTTTCCACTCATAGTAATGAATCCTTTTTTTTTTTTCGTGCCAACGTGAATTCGCTCGACATTGTTAAACTTGGGAAATCCACTTTGCTATCGAAAGCGGAAGGCCGTGTAAGTTTTTCTCATAAGTTGGCATACGAACTTTCAGAGTAATATTCATCAAGCTATTTTCAGGTTTTAGTTGTTTTGATAGATGTCCGCTACCTGGTTTCACTAAGAAAGACGATGTCCTGTAGAGGAAAAAGTGTAGTTTAAAATCCCTGAATTATAAAAATAGTTGCAAAGTAAATCGCCTTAAGGTTAGATTTTTGACGAGGATTATCTTAGTTAGAAGCGTACCGCTAAATATGATTGTATTTGAAAAAATAACCCAGCGTATAAGATTTTAAATAAGTTCACTTTGAACTTATTTGAAGATGTGCGGACATCTTACCTTCATTCTCGTTCCACCTAGCATTATAATAGAAAAAAAAAAGCTCTATGCTGCTTCACTGCATTCGAAATGAGCTACTAGAAAAAACAGACGACTAATTTAGACGTTCAAGTGATCACCTTTTTGCTTTATACCTGTATATTGACAGGTACTCTTTAAAGGGCTCGAAGTACCGTGCATAGTCTACACTTTAATATATTGAATTGTATCACATATTATATATGTTTGATTTCAGCTTGACGTTCAAAGTGGCGACCAACTAAAAACTAGCTACAGCAAATTTTCAGAACGTGTGGTGCTGGGTCAAGCAGATGGCCCTTTTGGCTTAGGATATAACCTTTCCCATTCCGACAAATGACAGCCGATCATATAGCATCATTACAACCTCCTGAACACCTACAAGAAACAACCTTTGCTTCTCTAATATACGAATCCACCGAAGCGGCAAGATTTCATTGTCATGTATTAAGAACAAGAGTGATGTCAGTCGTCAGGAGCAACCTCATAGATCCTGGCAGCACGTATCACCAGACCTGAAGTTGAGGATGGCCAATATCTAAAACATGTGGTAACTCGAACAGATCTTAGATCCGCTAAAATAATACCAACGTTCGTTGTCTCGAGGTCGGATCGGTATTGTAAACTGGTTCTGCATTATTTTGTGTCTTTTTTTAATGTGCACGTTATCAGTATGCAGTGCAGGGATATACAGATCAGAAGCTCCGACAACGGATTTATCTTTCATCTTAATCAAATATCAGCGTGCATAGAATCAGTTTTTGAACTATTGTGCATAGAAAACGTGCCAAGGTGTCGATTTTTGATTGTTTCATTATAGAAAGGGAATTTTGATCATGTAGCAATTCAGTAAATTCATACCGGTCGAAAAGAGGTAAACACGATACACAATTGGATAGATAGTATCACGCGTCATTGCCCGTACAATAGCGTAACAATTTAAGTAAATCTTCACACGATAAGATACGTGCATATATGGCTTAAATTAAATTTAGAATATTGCACCTTATTTCATTAATCTGTTTTAGCAGTTCGGTGAGACATCTTCGTAACCTTCAGCCAGTGCCAATTCCTCATTGTTCATAAATATATATATTTTTTTAGATATATTTCCGCCAATTTAGCCAATGTAATAAAGTTTTGAGGCCGCCTTTAATACTGCGTATATCAACATTTAAAATATATACCTTTAGAGTATAATACAAAATCATACCATATTGAACAAAGTCAAATCATAGGTTTTTCTCCTGTCTCAACACTAGCCATATGGTATTATTGTACACGTATACGTAACGTATATGTGTCCTGAAGTAGACTAATTAAAGCATTGCGGGTGGGCATTATATATTCTTGATACGGCAGCTCGGACAACTCAGCCTCCAGTCAAGAGAAGTTAGGAGTCATTGATCTAAGTTTTGCTAAAAAGAAACCTGTATGAAGATAAAAAGCGATTTATTATTATTATTACTATAATTTGATCAAATGTAAATTGAAGTTCGAAGGCAACATATATTAAAGCCACGTTCAACCTATAAATTAACACCAGCCAGTCTAAACATGGAACATAAGTTACTGCCTACCGTGTTTTGAAGTTGATAATATAATTGTTTTGATCAGAAAGCAGATAATTTTAAAGATGGACTGACGATAATGTCAGCTGCAACGGAAAAACCGAACGGGGTCTGTGTTCGTAACGGATGTATAGAACAAATAAGAACATTAAAACAAGTATATCGATCAGTGAGAAGTCAAAATAATATAACTTAAACTTGTGCTTTGAAAGATCTAATGTTTGGTTTATGTGTATGGCAATCGCACTGTCTGAAGCATTGCTTAGCGTCAGCAGCGAATGTATAAATTTAGATATTGATTTCGCCAGGGTCACGCTGCCATTTTGGTGAAGGAAAAAAGATATGATGCTTTTGTTTCTACCTTAAGTTTATATAAGTTAGTTATGTAAATGATCGACCAGCTTGAATATGCTTGCTCTTATTTCACTGTAGATCACTTTCGCAATTCTTAATTGCCGTTATTAGAAAACGTGTTTAATTATACACTTATGACGTAAGAACAGAAGAGAACGTTAAGTATAATGAATATGTTGTGTTGGAAGTGTTTCTGAAACGGTCATAGCAATCCATGATACTTCATCGACGCATATGCGTATAATCAGAATATTTCGCCATTAGACACAGCATGGTAGCAGTGGCACTCCGCTCTGCACTCTTCTGAAGGTCATGTTTAATATCAATTAATTATCTTATTACTACAAAAAAAAACAAATGCTACTTCGATAATATTTCGCGCTGGTAAAACTGTGCAGCGTTCAAATCAAATGGAAGATGAATGATGATATCCCCGACGAAAAGTTCCTATTTGCGGCAAATTGTTACAGAATAATTTCTGCGCGCATTTTTCTAGCAGGCCTCGATATTGACGGAGATCAGAATGACGTGATTTGGCAGGGGTGATTGATGGGGATTATTCAAAAACCCCATTTAAGGGCTCTAACATATACTTTGTTAGCTTATATACGAAATGAAAGACAATTTAGTAGAAACGCCGAGTGTACATTTCAACGAAGCCAGCCGTATGGACTTCGTTAAAGTAGACGCTACCGTCGTCCGTTGTAGCGTATTCAGTAAAACGTCAGAAATCCAATCCTTATACAACAGATATGTTGATTCCAAGTATTCGGCTAGAGTCGTCTTTAAGGAGCCTCTCTGAGCGTATTTTTTTTTTAATTTAAAATTGATTGCAAAAGCTACGCTATTAAAACTTTAAAAATGCTGAATATAGGACAAGCCTACTACTTGGTTACGCCATCGGTTATTGAAAAGAAGTATTCTTATAGCGGTTTCTTTATTGCGAGCACCAAGTCTTGAAGCTATTCTCTAAGGAAATAAGTTCTTCATAACGGTTTTCTTCGCCATGATCCGTATCGCAGAATATAATCACTTCACGGTCCGCTGATGCACGAAGTAGTTGTATTAAAGCAACTAGACATTCAACGAAAATATCAGAATTCTTCATTTTCGTAGTGCTGCCAATTGCGGCATCATGGCTCTCATTGTTCAATTGAGCTGTCTATTATAGAGTAAGTGCTCACTGAATATTATGGATATCGATAAGTACGACTCTTCTTGCAAAAATATTTGATCGTGTTGTAACTCTAGCTTCCAGATAGAACTGGAGTATATAATGAACTATGCCATCATTAATTACTTTATTATTAATATTAAGCATTATATTAAGTTCTATTGCTACGTTTTTCTTGGGTGGCGGAGTTTTGCGGTAACTTGGAAAAACTTCAGCACCATTTTTGTATATTAAGCCCTATAGCATTCGCCTTTTCCCAGTGGCTGCTGTATAAACTATCCAGCTCCTCGGTGGTAAGGAATAGGCTATCGTCTAAATGACTGTCGCTTGTAGCGCAAAATGTAGAAACGTCAGAGATGGCGTTGAGCGATGTTTTTGTGGTAAACGTTGAGATACCTAGTGACCAAACGTAACGTATTAACTAAACAAAAGATTGGATCCACAACGTATATGCTATTCAGTTGAAAAAACTGGAATATAGAAAATAGCTTC
This sequence comes from Varroa destructor, assembly GCF_002443255.2. Lineage (NCBI taxonomy): Eukaryota > Metazoa > Arthropoda > Arachnida > Mesostigmata > Varroidae > Varroa > Varroa destructor. Next base: position 1,510,819 of record NW_019211458.1, read on the forward strand.
AATTCCAAGCCTTCAACAATGCTATGTGAGCCTACACGGCCTTCATACGGCTCAAACACTGCAGTCAATTTTGTACTGGAGAAGGGTATTAAGGTAGCGGCTTAATTCGTTGCGAGCTCGAATTTTACTGGCGATAACTAGAGCGTCTGGAAGTAAAGGTATGACTCGCCTTTAGCAGACGATGTATCAAAGATTCAAAAAAGGCTTCAAATAAACACCAATCCATGACCGTTTCTGCGCTTTAGTACGACAGAGTGTTTACCTTGATACGAAGGTCTTGTGTTGCAGAAGAAACGACTAGTTATAACTAGCCCCAATTTGACTTGTTATTATTGTACTGTGTCACAAATAAAGTAGCTCTCCAAAGCGCTATTAAACATTAATACCTAAAAACGTTCCACGACGTGTGCTTAGGGAAGAGCAGATTTCACAACCACTATCAAATCTTGTCTCCTCTAAATAGTGCGTGATACCATTTTCTATGAGTAAAAAAAAAGTAATATTTATGAAGAACATCACGATACGTATCATGTATATATATATATATATATATATAAATAAATATTCTAACGTTATGAATTATCATTGAATTTTTTTAGGTATACTTGATAACCAACCAAAATGAAAAAAATCATCCAGAAGCACCAAGATCTAATACACGTGTATGTCCAAAATGTTTTCATCATCATCATTATATCTAAACGCCCCTAGCATAGACAATTTTATATGCATGCACTACATTGAATAGAATTAATTTTAACTACGGAGCCATTCGTGAAGATTTTAATTGCGCGAATAAGAGAAAAATAAGGATCTACAAACTTTCCGGTCCAGACGCTTATATTAAACATTTACACCTATTTATAATCCTGTATCTAGCTGTTCCTTTTATGAAACAACAAATAAAGTTAACAGCCAAAAAGCTACTCAGGTACAAGCGACGCTTTGGCAGAGAAATCAGTAAGACACCACTTTCAAGTCTGACGAGGTGAAAAGCAATGTATCATCGTATTTGTATTCCGACTAGTGGAAAGTATAGAGGATATTAATGGCAGAAGAGTTACCTGAACTTTGCTTCATTGCTCTGAGACGCATCCTCTCCTTCTCCGGAACTCAGAGAAACTTGAATCTTGTTACGCTTCCACTTAGGGTATTTCCCGATCGCAAATGTTATTCCATTGTACAGTTCGAGAGTGAGACGATGCTTAAGTTTCTATTTCTGCAAATCGTCATCTTGCATGAAGTGTCTACCTGCTCTGCCCACTTCAGTGCTTTGCATACGCCATGCCATTGAAAAAACTAAATATCTAATATACTTTTGAAACATTTAATAATTCGTAGTTCATATAAAGGAGTTCGTAAGCGTAGTGTTCCACTACTGATTATCCATTTGGGCCTTAACCCAGATGGATACAGCTGCGTTGGTTGAATTCTGTATAAATATGTATATATATAGTCTGTATAAATATATAGATATTAATCATTGTTATGGTTCTGTAAGAGCGGCCTGCCGGACGTCAGTCCAAGCCTTAGCCTTTTTCAGTGCTGCAATATGACATCTAAATATAAGTAGGGCAGACACCAAGGTAAATATTTTGTTAATGCCATTAGGAACAAATACGAAAGAAGAACATTCGTCATTCATTAAAAATAGTTTCGTGCCGGCGTGGCTTGATTACTAAATAGCCTGACTAATAACAGGATAACATAGCTTTACCGTTGCCTATAAACTATCGTTTACAACATTTTTGTTCAACTCTAAGTAACTCTCTCTTACAGGCAGAATTTAGAAAGTTCATGTATCAAGTAAATTATTCATACCGTATGAATATGAACCCTATACGCTGTGCTCATTAGTAGACCTACCGTTCAGCACTGATATGCCTCTGAATAGAATCTAACGTGGTAATCTTTGAAGAAGCAAGCCCACACTGGCAATGCTTCATCCGTACGCAGTTTGAATAGCCGTTAATCTGCGCTGCCCAGCGATCCGTAAGTCGAAAAACACAGAGCGTCGCCATATATATTGGCAGTGCGCATCCAAATGAACGCCCGAGACAGTACATAGCTGCAACGACGATGTGACTCGGTGTTTTGACGTATGCCATTAAAAAACGTACGCTAATGATGATCATCCACGCCAATGGAACAAACAATAACAGCGATTCGAATAAGTTCAGACGCACAATTACGGTTTTCGAGATTTGCCTATCGACACGAACCAGCCACGCGTAGAGGACCGCTGCCACCCCTGCCTCGATAAAATACGTTACACGCTCGATCCGCGATGAGATATTTGGCGCACGGCAGAAAATAATTATATTTGTTATTTGCGAGATCACGTTGAATAGAAACACGAGAAAAATAAAAAATTGCCGCCGATTCGATAAATTGTCCTTTATGAAAAGTCCAAAAAAGCGTGGTACAGAGATTGGACTAGAGACGGATTTTGCCATCTTTATATAGTATTTAATTATTTCGTTCTAATGAAAACACTTAGCATAGAACGCTTGATTAATCGCTCAGTTTATCAATATGACAGCGTTCTATAACAGAGAGTTTAGACAAGCGCGAATTCTGAACGATTGTTTTTGCGGAGGCTGCTTTCTGGCGAAACAACAAAGTACGATCTAAATCTGATACGCTGCATGTGCGTGTATTCGACGTGACAAATAGATAGCGGCGTAACGACAGATCCTCTCTACCAACGTATGTAATAAAAAAGATCGATAACCATAACGCTATAACAGAATCGTGGCCGCTCGTTGCACGCAACTGCCGCTACCGACTCCTCCACAATAGGGAACCAGTGTACGGCAGTTGGAAGCAACCACAATCAATGTGTTAGTAGAAAAGAAACCCATATATCATCGTAATAGTACCTTAGACCATAATCAAAACTTCATTCGACCGAGAATATCCTAATTATATGCTATTAGCCCTAGAACAGAATTGGATTGTTTTTCCTAAAACATGAACATTATACGAAGAAACAATGATAAAATGAGCTTTTATGTGGATGAACCTGTAGTATAAGGCAAAGAGTAACAATTGGCCGTCAAAAAAAAACCTCTTAATGTTACCGCAATTTTGTCGCAATAGCACGGCGCCAGTGATACGCTTAAGCAATGACAGTATAATCCCTAGGAAATGGCCGCGAAAAATAAGATACTGGTTTACGATATAAACATATTGAATATCCATTATACCGGTACATTGTATCGTATGTAATCATTACGTATAGCCATAACAATGTTTTGTTACACTTAAGTAGTAGCGGGCTCGTAAAAAAGATAGTACATTGATAATCTTCGATTATAGTTTCGATTTGTGTGTGTATCGAGGGGCCATACTAATTATCTCAGCATATTTTATTGACCTTATACCTCTAAAATTCTGTTTTACTATCATAATTTAGCACCATTTGGCCTCCCTAGCATTGTAGTAAATTCTGTACTGAACCCAATGCCTTAGAACAATCTAGTTTATATCCTGTTGTGTTTTTTATTCGACACTGACACCAGTCAACATGGCCATTAGTATCTTCTAACTCAGCTGGTAATTGGCAAGCTTCTACATAGGGTTACATGCGTGTACAGATTTGACTGCTGTTTTTACTTTCTCTGGAAAAAGAAGCTGAGCGCAGGTGTAATTTTCGTGAGGCTTATCTCTCTCTATATCATTTTGCATGTTTCTATTTTTTATATCACACAGCAGTGCTGATTGATGCCGCTTTGACTGTGTAATGACTTTCGCTACGGCCATGCAGGATGTGATTAGAATTATGTTTTCATCTTGAGCTAAATATTCTAGTTAGCTGGGATTTTTTTTCCAAGCAAGGTTTTCTATAACTAACAACGTCTACGCTGATATAATGCCAAAACGAAACCGTAGATATGTCCAAAAACGATACGAAATTCTGTATGTAGGCCTTCGCTCCCAAGTTAACGATGTCGCTGGCTTATGGTGCCGGCTAAAGAAGTCAGCTCTCATCTCGAGCCTGATAAACGATTGAAGCGGCAGGATTGGAAACATGTTTTGAGAAGCCCATGCTATACCCCAGTAAAGATAAAGTTACCCTGACTGCAACTTACGCTCTTAAAGGTAATTGCGGATCAGAGCTGTCGTTCTGTCATCAGGAGCCGAGTACACACGATATTGCCCGTTGGCAGGAAAGTGTCTTGTATTGCCAAGGTGTCGCAAGCTAGACGCTGGCTTCTCTGGGTTAGCTTCAAGCTATTCGTTCCAAACTATTCTATCCAGCCTTTGCAGTCATCATCCGGATTGCAGCCAGACACTAACAATAGGATAAACGCCAAGTCTGAACGTAGATATTGACGTAGAGTATATACGTGTAGTAATAATAATGATAACTGGAACAACGATCTACTATGACTAAGTTGTGCGTGTTGTTGATGACAATCATTGTCAGACCGGCGAGCAATCGTCCGCTATCCGGGTTCTGTAGGAACACTAGACGACTTTCGATCGTAGACTAGATCGTCAACTAGAGAAAGTCGATCGACTCTGTCGAGTATCGATGTCGTGCGACCCAATTGTATGGAGCACTGGGTCCACGAATAAGAACTCCAGGCCCGAAGGTAGTTCAGGGGCTTTATCGTAGCAGGGCAGTGATAGAAGCTCGATGATGAGCCGGCTTAAGGTGATTACGGTAGATATACTGTAGATATGACATATGAGTTTATTAGATCGCAGTATTCGCTCTGTAATATGAACATGTCACTTACCATTCAAGCAAGCCTAGTAAGTTTTACAACCCGGGACGATAGCGTTAGCCCGTGGGAAAGTGACAGTTTTTGAAAAAGGAACGTAATTTTGTTTTGTGTAGAATGCTTTGTTGTGTCGATGTTGCTTAAAGGGCGCGCATTAGAGCCCGGCATAGGTTGCAATGCCCTTGAACGTTTTCCAAAGTTCTCCATCAGCAGTTGACTACAGAGCACTCCTTGTAGAAATCGACGATAAACTATGGCGTACAATGTACATACGAACAATAGTACACTTCAGAGGGTGCAAATTTCGACACATGCTGCTACCTTTCGAATCGCTACCGATAATACCGAAACGCGATATTTTATCTTCATTTAATTACGTACGTTTCTTCTATTTCTAGAGCGACGCCATTAATCATCAAATGCACACAAATAACGTTCCACGACAGCCAGGTTAGAAGACAAGGAGCAAAAGATGACGGTTCAAGATGAGACCAAGGTTGAGATCGTTCAACTAAGCGGTAAACTGTTTCGGTAGTATTATTATTATTATTATTTAAAGGTACAGTATCGAAACTTTTGTTGACTAAGACAGTTATGTGACATAGCTTTATAGTTGCGGTGTCGCTTTATGAATTCTTTGAAGTGAAATAAATATTCGAATCTGGGAGGTGTTGCTCTAGTGCAAAGCTTATGATACGAATTGTGCTCCGATGCGTTCTTGTACAGCGTCCATGATGAGGTTTGTGCAGATGGAATGGCCGGTACCATCCTAATGAACATTGTCAATCGCGTCTCTTTTTAGAGGGCCGTTTTACCCGAGGGGGTTTAACTTCCGATCCACTTAGTATGCGACCCGAATCTCATTATTGGATCTGACGAACTAATTTATTTTTACCGAAATGCTCATACGGGTGCGAGTGTTTGGTTAACGTCACAAACCTAATATCATCTGCATGTGACTAAAAGGAAAAATACCATATGGACAAAGACAAGAGCTTCGAAGCTTCAATATACATAATAAATGTTTTCAGAATAATGCTTCTGAGATAATTGTATTTCTGATGTATGGCCGGATCCAAAGTATTTAGGCAGATGCTGGCGCAGTTTCTGAGCTTGATTAAACCGTTTCCATTGGAGTCATTCTGCCTAGTTATGCAGCCATCTTTCATTAACGACTCTCCGAAACCAGAGTAACAGCAGCCGAAAAAGTTTATAATTACGGTTCAACAGTCCTTTGTCTACGCCTTATACGACTATGGCTGGTGTCAGATGCTAATACGAGCGTGATAATGGTTTCCCTCGTTCTAATATCATCAGCAAGTGATGAAGAATATGAATAGACGCTATATGGAAAAAACAAAACCAAGAAGTATTTCGAACGCACCAATATATTTATTGAAGCTGATCTATTCGCTTTGAAGAAAAACCGTACTAGCGACAGCGCTCGTGCAAGTGTGCCTCTGAGAATCTAACAAGAACTACCGGGTGCATTTTTGTCCCGAATAACACCGACCTCCAAAGGGGTCGGTGAAAGGGAAATTAGACATAGTAATGTATGTGTCGTGTTACTAGTCCTGGATTTTGCCATCGGAAATTCAATGATGAAATACTATGTGTGTCATTGTTGTACGCGCATGAAGTAGGTACGATATACTATTTTCACGGTGTTAGCGTATCTATAACGCGTAACGTAACACGTTGACTCCGATTGAGCCTAATATCAGAGCAGAGCTGCATGGCGTGACGATGCTCACGTTCTGACCAGAACGAAGTTGCTGCAAACACGAATATATATCTATAGCAATAGAGATGATAACAATAAGGAACCGATTAGTTTCTTGTATGCTTTTTACTCACTTTATGCTGATTACGTGTTTACTTATAATATAAAAATTCATACGTTAGTATCAAATCGATTATAAGTATATTATAGTGTATCTTTGAAGAACAAGCCATATGCGAATTTTATGTGAGTTTAGGTGCTATCACACCTACTTATGTATGCTAGGCCATCTACGTTTACCCGTTTTTACAGACTAATCAGCGCTGTGCAACGCCAATCCCCGGATCCTCCTACATCGCCCCACTTTAGCCGTTGATTGATTTTGCTACCGATGATGCTTCGTTGACCACAAACTGCAGCTTAGATCAAGCCAATAATCACTTTTGCCGTCTCTCTGGTTTTGTACCTGTACCTTATTTCTTGTGCCACCTAAGCTAACATAAATTATATTTCGATCGATATACAGCTCTGCATTGTTTTTGCTTTTTGCATTCTCTCGTTGTGAATACCTTATATCTTGATTTGGTCAGTATTGACTGAGTGATCCCAGTGAACTCCTAATTTATTATTATCTGAATATCCAGTTACTTGAATTGTCGAGTTTTCCCATTTCAATCGCCATGCTCTATGTATGTATGCCATGCAAGGTAGAAAAATAAGTAGCTTTAGCAATGTATTATATGTAAATTAAACTTAAAGTAAAACCTTTGCCTTCACATAGCCAACACTGTTTTTTTGGGTGCAGATAGTTACAATGAACGCATTTCAGTGCTCGTGTGTTAGCGATCCAACGAATTGTTGGCCATCCCAGCTACAGTTTGATATGTTTACATTTTTTTGATGAAGGCAGCGCGCTGTCAGAGCGTCCTTTAATAATATGGTATTGTACTTCCTACTTCGTAACCGTCTAAGTAAAAAATATAGTATTTTCAATTATTCATTCCATTAGTTTTTGTATATTCATGCGGGTATACTTATCAAGAGTAATATATTCATTCGGAGGGAAATCATTGGTGCTTATTATGTTGTTGTCCTCACACACCCTACCGTTACGTTAAAACGGCCCTTTTGCAAAGGTCCAGTCCTGCTTACATCAATGTTATGTTGAAAATTGTTCTCTGAGAACCCTTACACAAGAGGCGGAGGGTGTTTACCATACATTCGGAAATGTTCTTGCTTGCGATATATATATATATATATATATATATATATATATATATATATATATATATATATATATATTACAAATATTTGTACTAAATTCCAGTGAATTTTTTTCTGCGACCATCTTAGTTTGACATGAGCCATTGCCAAGCGACTATGTTTAACCTAGATATTCTACTGAAGGGAAAAATGGTAGATATCAACATAGACTATATAACTACGAAGTTTTCGAACTTAATCTGGCAGACTGATGCATACGGTCTTAATCGCTGCAACGTTCAACTTGTTGTTGAGGCAATAAATGCAAATAAGTTTAAAACAAATAGTGCATCCGGTTCGGCTAGATTGGCCAGGTTTATTCTTCACACACGTTCGTTCTAAGGTGTATCATTGTGATCGCTAAGGCCGCTGCTATCTTCTTCGCTGTCCTGTGAAACTTGGCGAATCACAATACTGGGTGGTTGTGGGTCGGGCTTTTGGTGAGTGAGTGACCTAAAATGAGATTGATATCATTTTGATTAACGGTTTGGGAATCGTGCTTGCCAACACTTAAAGCAACAGGTCGTGCAAAGTGGCTGCTTAAAATGACAACATTTTAAACGACCCATTGGGATCCTACCCAAAACAGGCTGGACATGACAATGTCAGAGTCGGACCAAAGTTATAGCGCTAATAAACATCGTTACCAAAGATGATAACAGTTTTATTACATGCTAACAAGTTGTTCCTCGAGGACGGTGATCCGACGTCGTAAAGCATTGACTGAATGAATAAGAGCATCTTTTTCGTCTCGTAGTCCTCGTATGAAGCCTTCGAGTCGTTTCACCGTCGACCGATGGCTTTCCACAGAGGACTCCAGTGCGAGCCCACTACTATGCGAAACCTGGAATTGATCGCACGCGCAATAAGCCAACCCACCACAGAGAAAACACGGGTTATCTATATCATTGAGGTATCTTTAAGGATTAAAGTGTCCTTAATAATGCGAAACTCTGGGATATTAACGAATATCTCATAGTAATGCCGTTTATAACGTCGACCTATGCAATCTTGCGCGCAATACCAAATATTAGTGATCAAATAAGTTTTCCGAATTCGCGCAGTGTACAGCGACTTTAAGATCTTACATTTCGTTGCGAGAATAATAAATACTGATAATAAGAACAAAGAAGCCATGTAAACGGAGCGCTGTGTCGATATCGAAAACGGCCCAATTCGGGTTTTTATGAAATTTGTCGAAAAATTAATTGAAGACGAGGCAAGCGTCCGGTGATTCGATTGAAGCGCATTGTGACAAGTCTGCTGAGTCACGCGAAAGTAGATGGAGGATTCTCAAAAACAGTAGACGGTAAAAACCTCCAGGCTTAGCCTATCTAGGTGCCGTAACGAAACACCATTTGTTAGATTACCTAGGAGGCTTTTCGAAAACAAAGGTATGTTTTCAATTAAATCTAAATTAAGCTACTAGTCCTAATCCTCAAGCCTGGAAGTTTTTCACAATAAGGACTCAAGAAGGTGTACCGTCTATGATACGGTATCACAAATAGTATCATTATATAGGAAAGACTAATCTCACACCTCTCCTTTATTGAATATTGCTTTAGGATAGATTTTTTCCTCTAAGCTTTGAAATAACAGATAGGTGTTACCAACAGGTAGGACAACTGTATGGGTGAGGAGAAGAGCAATTGCATTGAATTTCATGTTGTAATCTCCCTTCTCCCTTAATACAACAGAGGAGCAGTGGTCTGCTTCCTGGACACGTAGGCCAGACTTCATGCAAAAGTCTTTAAGATCGTAAGAAACTTTAACATGTCGAAATAGTGCCCCGCGTGTATTTTAGCGTACAACTTAACTCACAGATTCGAAACCATGAAAGAATAAGATTCGTAACGATCAAAGTAGCCTGAACCTAATTCTCGGCAACAGACTTCATGGACGGATGTAAAAAGATTGAAAAAAGAAGACATGTTCTTAAACCTGGTGAAACAACAATAGCGTCTGTATAGCAATACCCGAAGACGTGGGGCGCTGTTTGCCCAGAAGCACACGCATTTCACTTATTCATCAAAATAACCAACGCAGAGCACGAAAGAAGTGCCACTGTGGTAGCACCTGCATCTTGTCCATAGGCACTTTTGTGATTAAACAAAAACGAAATGATCACGGTAATAAAAAAAAATACGATTTTGGGATATAGAGCTTTGATAAAGCTATTTCCTATACCAATGTCGCTTGAATCATATAATACTTTATGAAGGAAACTAAAACTATTTCAATTATGTTTCTTATAGAGTCGAATGTGATTTATAATATTTAGTAGCAAATGGTGCAATCGTTGTGCGACCTATGTCGTTGCCTATATAAACGAGAACCATATTTTTCGGACACTGAGACTAGGGACTATAATTACAAACATACCTGTAGCTGTTCCTGCAAGCTCTGAATCTCTAATTGCAAGTGCTGGTTCTGTGACCGAAGAGCAGATATCTGCTGTTCCAGATCACTTTTAATTTTGAGCTCCCTGGTTACCGAGTTGCCCGGAGTCGCCTGCTGAGAGCCGGACTCGCCGCCGCATTCTGCTAATGGGTACGATTTGAAGTTGTATTGCAACTCGTGAAAGACTCGCAATCAATTTGCAAAATTTTACGCTTTCGAAACGTTTAAAAGGCAAACGAACGCTCCTAAAACTTCTCCGTAGTTGACAACAAGTTCACCTAACGTCCTTCCCAGAGCTGTCACAAACGGGACTTGCATCTCCAAATCCTGTATTTATCCATCCTGTAACTATTCACTTCTACGAATCGCTGCCTCACTATGCTACGCATGATCTGCCGGTGCGAGAAAAAACGTACCTCCCGTTGAGGGTGACGAGATGTGATGTTGTTGGCTGCTTTGTGGAGTGGCTTGTAAAACGTCCTCCTGGATGAGACGAAATTCGGTTTCATAGTCGAAGATGCAACGGGAAAGGTCGGACTGCGAAGCAGTCTTCACAACCGAGTGTAACTGCTCCCGACTTAGCAAAGGGACCTTTCGAAAATGACGCATAACAATATTAATCTTTCAAGCCACGTCTATAGACGATGAGTCCGATAGCAATAGCATCGAGCTACTTCGAGTCACTATCTGCGACGATTCATTCTATACGGGTTATAGTGGTACAGCAGATTTTATAGACAGATAAAAATTACGTTTTATTGTTGTCTTTTTCTGGGGATATCGGATAAGCTTTTTTCTAAAAACCTATTAATTTGTCGTTCATATGCATGGTATACTTAGCGTTTGGCCTTGCTTTTACGGAACGGAATATCCGTGTGACTTGCTTGTGGAACGTGCATGATTAGGGCTACGTCTGTTAGCAACAGAACGGAAAGCGTCACTCAACAACCTGACTTTGAGTACGAGCTCGACATCATTCTTTAGAGGTTTGTATTGCAAAAAACGATGTAATAAAAAAAACTATGTACTTTTTTTTTCTGTAAATCAGACTGCTGTATAGAGTAATAGTGGGCAGAACTTGAACATAGTTTTTACCTTGTATTTAAGATAATCGGACAGCTCTTCAAAGCCGATGCACGAGAGTAACTGTTCTTTGTGCACTACAAGAACGGCCATGGCGACCTTAATTACAACATTAGCCCCCTAGAACAGATACGGATATGTGTATTTAGTTGTTTTGTTTTCACTACTGATGGGGATGCAGCGTGAACTTCCTTAACGGAATGCTAGACAAACTGCGAAGTCGGAGACAGAGATCTTCTATAGCGAATAACATAAATCCTTATTAAATGCACCGAAACGCTTTATTTACCTTGTCAGAGAGAAGAAGTTTTACACATAGCAAATTCACACGGGTTATACAGTAAAACATCGAAAACAATCAATCGTTATTGCTGTCAATCGACTAGAGCAAACGCTTCCGTTATCTCTTTTATGTTTATGCTAGGTTTTTTTTTACCATTTCCTGGCGGTTCTTTGCAGACATTGGGGCATCTTCCGTCAGGTGATACAAATAAGGTTCGTTCAATAAAATAATTTCACTTTTCAGGGTAATATATAAATTAACTGAAATTGAATCGAAACGCGTAAAGCTTATCGATCGATGTTTATGCCGTCAGTATGAAGTCCGTGTGTCGTTCGATTGATGGCATAAACACGTGCCTCAATGATGGAGATGTACTGTAATAGGAAATGTTTTCAATAGAAGACAAAAGGGTAGATCACCTGTCCAATTTGATTTCTAAGTTAACTAAACAGCATGCGGTTATCAGACCTGGATAAAGATGAGATCGAAGATTCGTACGACTAGCTCCATTGGGAAGTGAGATGCGAAAACGGTGAGAAACCAGGGTGTAGCGTAAAGAGCAGGTTCCATCTCAAAGCTCTCGAAATGGCTGTACAGATCATTGTGAATATCATGAAGGAGACGCCACAATTGGTACAGCTGAACCTGAAAATAGTGCACAGTTGAAAACGACACCCCCCCCCCCCACTGAGTGTTAATCTAGTCTTGAAGGCTATGCTAATACATATCCACCGCAATAACTGCCTTGGGGTTCGCATCTTTGAAAGCCGTACGTTATATAAGTAATTAAAAAACTAACGGCAATCGATTAAAATGTATTGTTCAGGTATCGATTTGGGGATCATCTACGCTGTACCTGCAACCCTTCCATGCTAGGAAGGTAGAGTTGTCGAAATCCGAGGTGGACCATCATATGCTTAAGTAACTGAAAGGCTTCTTCTTCGGTGAGATGTAGAAGCAGAACACCAGATACAAACGCAAGGCCTTGGCAATAGCCCACCTAAGTGGAAGTCCAATAAGAATAGTTTATTAAAAACAGTGGAAAATTATGACACTATGGAATTAACAAGCAAGATGGCAGGTAGATTTTGATTATATGGCGCAATTTTGATACGTAGCCCTGCTAGCTCATTTGGATATGAAACAGCACTCACATTTGGAATTAAATGGATACTCACTAAGACAAAGCATTACATGTATTTATTACGTAAATCATTTTTACAAGTACTTAGCCAGTAATTATTAACATACTCTTTCTCTTCGACTATCGAAAAACGAATTAATAAGATCGAAGTAACAGGGGAGAGTATGGAACTTTTAACTTATCCGTCAAAAATTACCTCAGGATCGACTATTGAATATGCTTTAAGTACGTTGAACAATGAAAGTTGTCCCTCTCCGAAACCATCTTTGTAGAAGCGATGGGTAGGAAATGTTCGAGCGAGATCGACTAAGATGAGATGTTGGTTCTCCGTTAAAGTCACCAACAAAGAGCTGTATTCCGCTGAAATTGTTAAATTGAAGTCCTAATATATGAGAGAAACTATACTGGTACCAATTTACACTGGGCCCTTAATATCAGACTATATCTCTAATCTACATAAATAGCTAAGAAAGTAAGACCCTTTAGGTCTTACTTTCTTAAAAGCAACGACTAAATGAGATAAAAATTAAATAAAGAACATTTTTATCTTGTGCAATAGTCGTGTAAAATTGAAAACACCTACAACGTCATACAATTGATACAAATTTTTCTCTATCTTTTCTTGCACGTATTTTTTCTAGCCATAATATTTTCCGGCTATTTGTAATAACGGACCTTTGAAGATTGGCGCATTCAAGTCAAGCGGTCCCCTATATGTGTAACGGTTGAAAATTTTGCTGAAGAGTTTCCAGATTTCACCTCGCTTTTGTTTGGGTACTCCCTGTCTAACCAAAGCCAGAATCAGTTCTTCTTGGCTCTCTGCTCGATTTTTCAAGACGCTTTCCCAGCTGAACTCATCCGGTGACCCCGAATCTGCATAGTCAAGACAGGTCTGCCTTCTGCGGACACGCAATCGAGAAAAGTATTACAGCAATACTTTTTATTATAACCCAGACGCTGAAGATAAAGCTGATGAGACAATTTCTATAACGAATAGAATATATGGGGGTCGTCCCTAATTTCTTTATTGGAAAAAAACGCCTTCCAAGGCATCAAGAAGGAAAAAACATCGTTGAGTTTTTCATTTCTCACTAATTCGAGCGGGTATGGGATCGATGAGAACTAAGCCCTATTTTCACCGTGGCCGCTCCGCGCCTCCTTCCGCCGCTGAATGCGGCCAATGTTTTGCATATCAATAGATGCTTCTACATATTCCAGATGCTCTGAACGAATCTGCCGGATTGCTGGAATTGTCCTCGTCTCATTTTCGTCAGTTTTTATCAACTGATGCGGTTTCGTACTATTATTACTATGAAAGATCTTTACAGAACGTAGTAGTAATCGGCAAACTGTATTCAAGTTAAAGTTACAGCCATGTAGCAATAAAAAAAAATATTAATTATTCGAAGATTCTCAAAGTAAATTAGCAAACTTCAATAAGAATTCACTTGAAAATAAAATTTCGATTTGTCAATGAAATTTTACACAATAAAATTATATATATATATTGCTGGATTAAAAAGCATCGGTATTTAAACAGTGAGTAGTAAGCATTTTCTCATTTCAGTTATCTAGAAAGCCAGGAATCTCTCACCTTATTGGTCACGATCGTCGCCGACTGATGGAAAGTTCTACAATGATTATTTGCAGCGTTTTAATGATTATTTTTGCCGGTACAAAATTGTACCTATATTATTTACTGCATTTCAGGTAAAACTCTATTAAATATCCGCTTTTTATTGAGGACGAGAGTGAACTGGATGAGCGAGCTTTAAATTAATCCAGATCAGGGGGATTGTTGCGTTAAACACAGTCGACGATGCAAAAAAAACTGTATTATTTTCCTGAGTACGAGAAGCTATGTTTTTTGCTCTAACTGTTTTTGATTAGCACCCAATTTTTCAAAAGCAAGGCAACGTACCCAATCAGTTGCGTTATTTTATTTTTTAATAATTGTTCGTTATTAGGTTATACACACCTTTCTAGTTCCGATTGTTGAATCAGCAATTTTTCATTTTCCCGCTCCATTCTATTAAGCAAGATAGTCTCTCTAATCGCCTTACGCCAAAGTTCCTTAAGTTCGCCACACGTTCTGTGTCTATTGGCGACGTCTGATGGCAACTCAGTACGTGACGTTTTGCGTGAAATCCGTCGAATCATATGCTTGCGGTTGGGCACAGGAACTAACGTGCTAGACGGAACGGTTGATGCCAGCCCACACGATAATGTAGGAGCGCGGGAAGGTGGCGGCAGAGGTGCTGATGGTGAAGCAGGTGGAGTGACGACCGACGAATGGGGCAATGACGGATGCCCCATTGTTGGCGTTACGCAGGTACGCACAATATGAGGAGCGGCGAATTTCAGCTTCGGCGAAGGAGACCGTCGCGTTGGGGTGTGTGGCCGAGCAGCTGATTCGGGGGACTTCGATCCCTTTTCCGGAATTCCGGGCAACCTGTCAAACCGAGCGTTATTGCAGGTAAATACTCAAGGTTTACGCGTGTACGAATCTAGCTTTGGATTTTTCCGTACCTGATTAGTTTTGTTTTGCTATTTCTTTATTACCGCGAGTAAAGTCAGTACGTGTAGTAGACTAATATTTATAGTACGAAAAACCACAAGCAAAGATGAGTCAAGTCACCACCCACGGTGTAAGATACTCTTTGGATTCAGCCGAATTCTTATCGACGCTCTCGTCACTTGAAGAAACCAGCGCTCGCGGGCCATCGGAAGGAAGTGCTGAAGTAAAATCTGATCGTGCCGGAGGAGATGAGAGGGTTCGACCAAACGGTAGGGAAGACTGCTTCTGCGGCTGAACGCACAAAACACATTATCATAACTATACAGCTGAGCGTTCAGGTATGGCTTTAGTTAATGTAACGAACGCGCAATGCTTACTTCAATTAGGTTAATGATAAACGGATAGAACTTTGCGTTAAAATAGCCTGCATGTAAGCTATAATAACGCTTGTCCTTAATTTAACTAAGAATAGAATGCATACGGTTTATTTACGGTTAGACATGAACCATAACACTGTGTTGTTGTGAAGATCCGCCCTAAACCAACGCTAGTGGATAGTTTACTGAATTATTCATGCCACACGTTTCTTCATCATTTTTCTTAAACTCATGTAAGGATCTTGAAGATCGACTGGCGTGTCCATTGCTTTTCCTTCGACTACACGTCCAGCTAAATTGAGCTACTCTTTAAGAACTAACCTTGAGCAATGTCTCGAATGATGAAGACAGCGTCTTCTGGGCTTTTTCCTTGATGTCCTTGAAGAGACCTAGAACTGCTTTTTCCTTCGCGCCTTGAGGTTGATGAAAATGTATTCCTTGCTTAAATTCAAAATGTTTCCGTAGCATATGCATGTACACCTGAAAATGAGCATGTGGCTTTCGCATAATAGGTTTTCAACCTCATCACATATTATCCACATCGAGGTCAGAATTAGGAGAATTATGCAAGATAAAACTAATGAGAATCAACCTCTCTGTACTCTCACAGACCGAATATATACAAATTCTATGTAAAACAACAAAAGTGACATTATTCATGATGACAACCAAAATGGCGCTAATTATTGGGGTGTGCTGCACTTATATATATATATATCTGTTGCATCATTTGTACAATGTAGATATAAAGAAGATCGTCTAATGATAAGGTAACCGTATACGTTGCCAGGAATATAAGGCGAACGAAATATATTCTTGCCTCATTTCGCTGTTGTGGTGAGGCGAGATCGCTATCGGAAATCCGTGCGAGGGCATTCTTTCGGTCTGACTCGTCAATTACATTGGATACCCAATTTTCTATGAGTCGCCACGATTCTACGACGTCAAGAGTCTCCAAACGAAGGCAGAGGTTATGGAACTTAAGCATTGGACAACCGTCGCAACCAAAATTGTTTATTGCGACTTTACCACCTCCTACAAATAATGTCAAGAGGAACGATTGTTTCCAGCATCTTCTAATAGCAAAGCTCAGCAACATCCCTACGACGTCTTTTTGCGCAGTAATTGCATGATTAATGAATATATCGATTGCGTAGCCAGGATCAATTAATGCAAAATAAGTTTATACCACAACATCTTCAATACTACTATTCGATGTATCGTAGGTTATTTTACCTGAAACATCGCGCGAAAAACAATTCGAATTAGTTCCGGTAACTTGAAGCTAAACATCTTCATTCCGTACTTAAGCAGTGATACTGCCGTGTCCGTTGTACATTTTTTTCAAGATAAATTTTCAAACGTGATCAAATTGTGATAGGCTTTGTCCAGAGTATACGCACTCCAGCAGCTGTACCCTAAAGGTAGTTACAAAAGTTGTGGGGTACAAATAAGAAATCGAGGAGGTTCGTTGTCGAACTGGAAGCGTATATGTAGATGAGCAGAAGCTATTGGGCACGTCTTGGTGTTTTTTTCCCATCGAGATAAACGATGGCCAAGAGATGACAACTCGCAATAGTACTCCCATCACTAGCTTACCCCTATCGTTAATGTATCTGTACAACCGATCATTTTAAGCTTAATATATTACCTTTGGCCGTCGTAATATTATCCTTGCTTTGTTTAATCGATAGGACGATCTCGCTCACGATGCTAGGCGACAAACACTTAAACACAAGACGTCCATAGGGCAGGCTGCTGGTCTCATGGGCATCGACGCAAGTGATTGCAAAGTGGTCTGAGAAAGTCGCGCCCTCCACACAATTTAACACCTAATTTTAAACGATACAAACATGCACGCGTGAAATAATGGCTTAAATCCACACTCGATAAAAAGCATTTATTTGAAAACTTGAAGAATCTATATGTATTTGATTTCTGATATGTTTGACGTTAGGTAACGTTACGACGAGATGAAAATCTGTACCGTTTCAAATGAATATTAACTTTATTCAGGCTCTCACGATGATCCAGGCAGTAATAAGATGCTTGCTTATGAACTGCACATGACAGACAAACGAGTGGTCCAACTTCGAAACCGGACATAGACAGTGGGCCCATTCAGTCAAAAATCCCAGTCACGGAAGAGATAATGCATTTATATTGTGATTTCTCTGTTTTCTTAGGCTGCCCAAATCACTCGGATCGAGCTTTGAAACAACGCTGTGCAGCGACGCCAACTCGGAGTAAAAGGACGCTAAGGGTCAGCTATAGAAATCTTTTTTGGAAGCTTTTTTTGAGCAAAGTTGACGCCTTTGCTTTCTTTTCTTTGACGCTGTAAATCAATGCAATATTAAGATAGACAGACTCAAGATCAGTGCCTACCATTGATTTCATTAGCGAACAATGAATAATTGAAGACTTAGGTGAATCAAATTGTTTTATCACCACGATTGTCAGCGATGCCATCAGACGTAACTTTGTAACCTACAACATATAACTTGCGGTCCGTGAGAATAGGACTAACCGCAAGAAGCCGAAAATGGTGAGCACGCTGCTTGCTAAACAGTGAAACATGTTCGAGAACGTGACTGGTTAATGAAATCCATTAGAATATTAAGCGAGATAGCCGAGGATAGTCCAATAACAAAGATTAAACTAGAAGGGTTCCTCTTAACTGTATCTGAATGCATCAATATATATAAAAAAGGAAAATTGCATTTAGTAACTAATGTAGTGAGAAGTACCAAAGTCAGCTAACCTCTGCGAACGTTTTCCCCCATGAAACCTGCTTCTTATCCGCGCTGAGCAGGACTATTTGCTGCTTGCCGAGTATGAGGATCATGGTGCGATTTCGAGATTCAAGCTTCATTGACGTAGAGGTGCACGGGACAGCTCGGTCCAACATCTCACTTCAGCAAAAATCGTACGTGCGTGTTAACAAGACGGGTTATTCTATTACAGCAACAGGACTGCGTCCCTATTACACTCATATATATA
>NW_019211458.1:1529442-1584337 GCF_002443255.2 Varroa destructor
ATATATATATATGCATAGAATAGACATCCAAATTCGGACAAACTTTGGCGGGTTGTTTGTCGCAGTAGGAAATCGGGTTTTCGTAAAACTAAGCGGTAAACTCGTCAGCGCAACATCAAGGCGTAATTTATCGAACCTGAAGCGATTATCTATTGCCCGACATGTTACAGACTTCCTCATTTTTCCAAAATCGACACTCTTCATATTACCAACAACTTCTAAGAAACATGAAGAATATTTCCAGAAGCCAACCGGTAGATCCTGAGTAAGGTTTGGCTTTACAAAGCTTTAAAATTGATCAAAATAGCCTTAAAATCTTGTTCGATACATGTAAATCTTTGGATTTTTTGTGTAGAACTAAAGCAGAAGAACGATTGCCAACCGGCTTGTTCAGATAGTCTATGTTCCTGCACCTTTTTTATGCTTATTGGGCGCTTCGCGTCTATGTACCTTTAGAGGTGTTGATCTGATGTCTCAATAAAATTTCGTTCAGCTGGACTCTTTTTTTTTCTAAGTAGCATTTAAGCAACACATATTAATAATAAGTTTTGGACTTAGCTTAAGAAATCGCTTCTCGCACGCTTACTATTAAAAGGGTCCTGTTAATCATTAGCGAATTAAAGAATCAGTATTTCAAAATACATACAGAAATAACCCTGCAACAACCCTTCTTTAATGTATCTGGCTTTGCTTTATTTTAGCCTTACAAGCGACTGTCGAGTTTTATGTGCCGATTTATATAGATATATATGTGCGGTAGAATAGTGAAAGTATAAATCGCACCGTATATTACTGTATATCATCACCCGTTTTGATGTTCTTTGAAATATTATATTGAAATATATATTACGACGCGTACGTATTTCCCAAAAGGTGACGTATTCGATTACGAGCCTGATTTATCGCAAACCTGTTTATCTCTTCGATCTAGCAGTGAGCCTTTAGAAACAAACGAGATCGTTGATAATTCAATCATTTTGGCTCATTTGACTGCGAGGGTTTTGCCGTATGTGCACGCATTATTCAAGTGAAGCCTTACTCTGGTTAACGCTGCTTTACGATACCATAGACAACTCTTATTTTTTTTTTCTTTCATTTTTATTATTTGCAGTTTACCAGTGAATATTTCTGTATTCTGAGGTACTATAACACAACGGAAACCGGTTGAAGACACTATAAAAACACTAACCCTCGTTTCAATGTTTATTCCATATACAGTTTTTCATGACGCTGTCGTTATCTTTGCGGTTGGTTTGCCGAACGCATATAAACTCCAAACACTAATGAACTTTCTCTTTTACGACTACGTTACAAACAATATGTGACCAACGGCAAATATAAATACAATTATTTTATTCTGTTCCGCACCTGACCCCACTAGGGGTGATGTTGCGAAGCGCAGTGAGTATCGACCGGCTGCTAGTTGAATCTAGGCTCGTTGGGTGACTTTGAGCCGGTAGCAGATCTTTTGTCTGAAACCGTTTAGTTTACAATATACATTCAGTAGATGTGGGCCTTCAAAGGGAATGACAAATCAGTCCTAGTGGATTTACTATTCCTGTTAAAGCTTTCATAGTAGCCAGATCTGTTTTGATTAATGGCTTGAATATGACCCGATCAACCACGGCACACACAGGCGCAAACTATAAACCTATTTAGTAACAGTGTTTTCAAATATAGCATCAACACAAACATTTCGTCTGACTTGCGAATGGTATCAAGATGAATTCGTTATCATATCTCATATGAGGTGGTTCGGGGTCCGTACTTTTACATATTGGGTAGAATACCTGAATGGAGTCCCGTTTTTGTTCTTCCAGCCCGTAAGCGCACACTCGCACCGCTTTATCCACCATTTGTCGAGTCAGCTGCGGGTTCCCTAGACGAAGCTTGCCCATGTATAGCACCTGGACATCACGTACGCAGAATGGTCCTTAATAAGAGAATGGATCCAGTCTTTCCAGAAAATTTAAAATCGATTACCCCTTACCTCAAAGGAAGCAACACAATCCAAGTTGGCAACACATCGTGGTAAATCTTGACGAAGTAGATGATTTGACAATTCGCGAATTGATTTAAACAGCTCCTTTACCTACCAAACGATAGCAAAACTTACTATTGTGGTAGTTGATATATTACTAAGTTTTAGTTTATATAGCAGCAAGTTAAGCTATTATGAAAGACTAAGAATTTTCATATTAGTTATAACACCGATAACTTCGATGATATTGAACTACTTTAGCTTAGACTAGAGCTACTTAGACTAGGCTAGCGAGCTTAGCCAAGGGCAAAAGTAGGTTATCGGTGAAATTTAAAATACGCGCACTTGTTTACACGGCGTAATTGTAATCATCTTATATAGCTTTTGCTAATTCAAACACAAGTTGTGCAATGTCTGCATGCAGGACGTGCACGTTCTATAAGAAGGCAAAGTATTCTTTTTTTAAATACTAACATTATTCTACGTAAGGAATACTTTGATTTTACACGAAGGCAGTATGTTCTTGGCACGGCTGTTCAGGTAATAGCTTGGTGGCCATTTTAGATGTGTTAGGATAGGAAAGGGTATGAGAACTGGGACCGAGTATGCGCACGAGGTAAGCAATAGATTGGTGGATGAGCCAGAAAATCTGTTAGGTTGACACTCAACGCATGAGCTTATTCACTTGATTAGTTTATTTACATGATTGTTTCAAACTAAATACTTATGCACATTTACAACGTTTATATATATATATATATAGATGACATTTAGGAATCAATTCACAAGCTAACACCTTCATTTTGTACATATATACACACGTAAATTATAACGTCTGACCGACTGGTGATGTGCTCCGTGCGTCTGATGACTATTATTAGATTTAAAACAAAATTTCATAATAATAAATTCGTACAGACCATAGCGACATCTGGTGCCTGGTAAACGTGGCAAAGGTTGAGCTCGCGTTGATTATCTCCACACTGTGCGTATTTCTGAATGTAAGTAAAGAGCGTCCGATCGTGTGATATTTGTGAAAATTTAGACAATGTTGATAGATCGTGCTTCTGAACGATGAGGTTTTCACGGTTGACTGCCAGCAAACGACCCTCCGTCGTCAACTGAAATCGTAAATAGGAATCAGGAAACGTGCGGTTGGTGAAAATAGAAGTAGCGATGAAAAAAGTGCTATGGTCAAATTTTTTTTTAACGTTCACCTTGTTTACATACTGTATATAGATTTAGTTTATTATTACTGTTTTTTTTTTTTTTAATAGAATATTTACAGAGTTTTAAGCTTAACTTTTGAAAACCCCTATCCTTTTGTCACCTTTCGACGAAGACGAGCACGGGCAAGGAGTAGGTTTGGGGTTTTTTTAGATATTTTTGGGACAACAAGTCAGTCACTTTAATTAGAAAATTAGTAATTTGGCCATAAAATAATCTATCAGTGCATATGTAGCAGCCAAACGTTTTCAATCAACATTGTTATATCAATTACAAAAATAGCAAAATTTGCATCGGCCTTTTCATTACTAAAGCCTAAGTGACTCGGTCAGCAGAATCTAAAGGCTTGTATGTGAAACGTTTCTATTTATGCTATCGGGCCACACGATAGCTGGAATCGAGAAAGGTTATAGGGTCACCGATACGTCAAGCTTTGTGTTAGGTTTAAAACAAGCAGTTTTATTAAAAGTTACTAGAAAAATCATATCTGGCTGTTTAGAATTAAAAACGTTAGAATTAAAAACGTCTACAGGCGCTAAAACTTGTCCCGAGAGAGCGTTGCTGAAACACAAATTCTTATAGCCTACAACTGCATTAGCGTTTCCAACTTACCGCAATAGCTTCCGCCGTCTGCTAAAGTTCTAGCAATATATAGGCATTAAGCGTCAAAGTGAAGCGCACCTTAAGAACTTTTAACCATTGTGACATCATTCAAAACGTTCATGCTTTACGAAGGCTGTATATACACATTTTGCTTTTTATCGTCATCGTAGTATTTCCTGTGGATGTCTCGGTTATAAAAAAAAAACCTGTGTGTTAAGCCAATTGAGTTTTGCAACGTTCGATTCTATTTGTGTATTCATATATGGCGTCTGTACATACGAACGCGTAACTGGTTGTGGCACCATCATGCAAACTGTAAAACATGGCAAATCAATGATTTATCGATTGCTTACGCTCTTCTGATAATAGATTTTTATGCTTTAAATAGTTATCATTTTCTTTCTTAAAACGGCCGCTTATACCTGCATCATAGGCCAAGGTGCATCAAAAAAGCTACTCACATGGTCTTTTGGGTCTTTTAAATCTATAGCCCTTTGAGGATCTTCCACTTTATCTCACAGAAATCCTCCCGGGCCTTTTAGAAGCCGCATAATAATATAAACCATCAGTATCAAGAAAAAAATTGAGTTTTTGAAGCTCTTCGCTCAGCGCGGGAAGATTGGATAATAAGATAATAACAAATTGCGAAAACGACGCATTGTGTTCCATCACGATGTTTTTTTTTGTCATTTTGTTATCAAAAGGTGGTTACTTTCTATTACTGAAAATGATAGGTGAAATTTAGATGCCATACCCTATACATATATATATACCGTTCTAGTTAATACAATTCTGATAACGGCAAACAAAATTTCGACAAACGTTATGACACATTTTTACTCGATTGTTGTACGAAGCCCGCAGGGTATTCTATTAGATTTGTTCGTCTAACCCATATGTTAGGAAGATTTTTATCAAGATATACTTTAATTAAAACGTTTCGTAATTATTGAAAATTGTATTTTCCGGGAAAACGGATTTATGCGGTAAATTCAAGGAAGTGGCATCGGTCATAATACTACGAAAAAAAGTTTAACTGTATACACGTAATTTCAGGACGTCCTATACATGAATATAAATAAGAACCTTGAAAACAAGTTTTCAGCGAGCTTCAACTGATATTTAATGTTTGTTTACGTGGAACAGAAACTGCTAACTTGATATAAGTTAAGTTTAGATGTTTTGCTTAAGCAGTCAGTGCTGTGCCTGTATATTCATTGTCGTAAATTATTTACCGAAGTATATAATAGCTACACTATAATTATCGATTAATTATTACCGGATCGTCCATCTGGAATCAGTACTGGAGCAGAAGAAGTCTTCTGTTCAGACTCGCATCGCCAGCTGATTTTATTGTCGGCGTACAGCTGCGTACGTGGTTAGGTAACTAACGGTTCCTCATAAATAACTTTAGACAGTTAACGTTATCCCCCTATGAAATATTGGCCCAAAGACCGCACCTCGATAAACATATGAAGAGTCCTTCACAGGAGTCTTCCAAGAAAAAGACCCTTGGATATAGTCGACTTATCGAGTGGCCATCTGTCACTATCAGATCATAAACACAAATACCTAAGTGTCGGATATTATTTTATACTTGATAGAATTGTTTTTTGCTATAAAGGCCACTCTTTGATATTGGATAGAGGTAATTATTTTATTAACAAGGTGATATAATATATCAAATATGTATTTCGACACGGTTGCAATACTTTGTTAAGATGCTATAATATTTCATGTACATTTATGTTGCACATGTAGAAAATGTGTCAACTCGATTAAATACGAATTCAGTCTCGTCGTTACCTACTAGTGACAACAGTAAAGAACGTCAAAACTAACTTTCTTTACTAACATATACTAATTAAAAAAAGTATGTAGTATAATCACATCAAATTAACTTACCCTAATTACTTGTGCTTGAAGTTTGCATTTATTTAAAAATGTATATTATATTTATGATTAATCGTTCACTAAGGGTAGCAATTGTTGTCTAACGAGTACCAAGTTCTTGCGGCAACCATAACTGTGCACTTCTTCAATATCCTGCCTATATATATAATGCATATAGAGCAGCCTCTTCTACAACTACGTTATCTAGAAAGCCTCGGAAAAATTTTAACTAGATAAAATGAACACGTCGGTTTGCCCCACAATTATGAAAACTCATAACTTGCAATGGGGCAATTGCCGTAGTTCGTCTCTTGCAGCCCCAAAAAAAGGCCGTTTGCATACATCTAAACTTGGAACTCATAATAGTCAACCTAGCACTTTCTATGACAGTCATTTCAAACCAACTGAATGAAGTTCCCGAAGTCCAGGTATTTCGAAAAATTCTCACCAGAAAGTGGCCTAAGCTGCTATTGGGTAATATATATGTAAAACTGCCTAGATCACTTTGTCATATGCCTGTCACGAAGAAAATATAGAAGCTACGTTGAAGCATTTAAATTTGCGACTTAAAAAGACAAGAGGATAAAATGATCGGAAAAACGTATGACGGATTCATCGCATCTTCAACAAAAAGTTACTAGAGTTTTGTTATGTCAACAATTGCTTGTAACGGAATAGTTAGCAGTTAATGTTCAGACGATGAAATCGCTACGATGTATACATTTAACAACATGTTCCGGTTAGGGATAAAAGAAAGTCGAAAAACACGACGAGATCATGCTTGCCTAAACTGATCATGATGAGTTTTCATCCACAGACCATAGCCATAGTTTTGCTTAAAACAGAGGCAACATTTTACACCGGCAAATTCTCGCTTTGAACTGCTGAAATCTCTTGAAATCATCTTCATACTTCACGGAACCGTATGCGTACGATCTACATTGCATAAACACTTTGATTTACTTTTTTTATCGTTTCAATTGGTGCACTGAATAAGTGGGAGCTATTTTCCAGTCTTTTATTCTGCAGTTATCTTAATAAACTGCGTCTATGCTATATATATATTTATATATTATATATATATATATATATATATATATATAACGTAACTGATCGATTTAATCAATACGCGCATTGTTCGGACTTTAGTGAAGCAATCAACGTAAATAACTGGCATATCTTAATAGTCGAATTTAGCTTCTCAAAGCGAACGCGAGTAATTATACGCGGTCGACCTACCTCAATTGAGACCTGGTGAGGCTGACCTCCTTTGGCCCTTCGGACCTCAGCCACTATCCAAGGAAGCATTGGAAGAGAATGAAAGGACTCAAATCGAATTGAACCTAAGTAAAGGCAGCCCTTGTAACTATGAAACGTTGCTGGCATATTGAACGATTTTAACAATTTCGCAATATTCACCGAACTTTCTCTAAAACACAGGCACAGTCCAATCTTCATCCATTTTTATCATACCACCCACCAATAACGCGCAGCCATTACACCTATGTCAGTGAGCCTTCAACAATAATGGCAAATTCCTTAGAAGTATACAAGTAGTCGTATGACTTGAGTTCGGTTCGCCTACTTTTGTCGAGGTGCCAATAAACAGCAGGTAGCATAGGCTCCTTTTTCTCTCGCAAGTATGACACCTACTTTGTTCTCAACTTCTTGTAACGTAACACAACGGCGACGACCAGTAAGTGATAATTTTGAAGGCTCTTCGCAATGAGTTCTTCGACAATTGCTAAAGCAAGTTGTTTTAAGGGTTAGGCGTACCGCTTGCAAAGGCCGCAGGACGATCCCACAGCTCATACAGCTTGGAAACGCCGTCTAAGCCAATAAGCTAAACATTGTGGAAGGATGTTTAGCTAATGGTCATCTGGGCAACAACAGGGTGTCGTAGAGTCATAGTCATACCACTCGTTCTACCATTTCTTCTTCTGGCTTTAACTGGATGACTCTTCACATGAGGGTATAGCCGATGCTGTTATGCTCAACTCACCGCAGCCCTTTCTCGTAAGCGAAAACCCAAGAAGCAGTGGTTACTTTTGCACTCATTGCCTATGAACGACCGACCGGCAGTCTCGACAGGCCGTCTATAAGGCAGACCTAGCTAGTTCATACACAAGATGCTTTCTGTATGGCGATCTGCAATAATTAGTAGAACAGCGGCATTACATGTACATGGATAGTGATCATTAGAGAAAGGTATCGATAAGTGTAAGCAAGCTAACTTAAAAACAGACACCTAGTGTTAATATTAGTCAGCATTCTGATACGGAACAGCTGCTTATCGCTCATGTCAATATCCCAGATAATCCATCACTACTGAAAGACGCATTCGCTTCGAACTTCCTGTGTAGCAGCAGCCTGATATAGCTTTGGATAGAAAAAAACTTCTAGCAAAATCTTGCTTTTTATATGCGTTTAATTGCGAACTACTATAGGGATGTACTAAACCATTTTCAAATAGCTTCAGAGCTCGATTTCTATTCTAGAAAAGCCTTCGCCTGAACTTTCTTCAATGCATAGTATCGCAATAGCTAATCTCAATTGATATGACTCAGCAAACTACGAGATCGAATTTTTGGTACCTAATCAGAGTGTGCTTTCATTGGCAGACGACGACTCTGCTCGAAAGGTTTCCTTCTACAGACGATGACAGTCTGAGGAGATCTATTCACGATAGGTGAAATTACCTCGAAAATGCACGAGGTCAAAATGACAGCTAAAAATGTTTCTTCCGTTATTATGGTATATTGAATTTGACGCATTTTTTCAAGTATTAAGACGTATGATTTGCATACGTTTGCCATTACTGTGCTAACAGTATGTTGGCCTCAAAGTGGGCCTTAGTTAGCAGCACTAGATTTCGGACGTGATGCCTGGCCGAAAGTCAATGCTTTTTCTCAAAGCAAAAAAAAAAAAGCTTTTTAGTATTTATTTACAGCTTAAATATACTATCAAAAAGCAATACAACTCTTTGGGAGTAAGAGTTATACACATCCGTTTTGAAGGCTTATTTTGACGCAACTCTTTCTCTTATTTTCATGCTTATATATAGATATATATATCGCACAAACCTGAACAGGAAATAGGTCCACCAACAACTATCTTACAGGTGATTAGTCCTTTTCATAAAATCTCATAACAATTTCAAAGGCTTGCCATTTTTAGCATTAGCTTTCCTTGAAGAGAATTTTCCTTGTGCTCTTTTTTTCTCGTTTTTACGAATTCGGCACCACATGTTACCTTTCAGCCCATTAAAGTTCGGTTTCGGTCTCGAACAGGCTCGTATAACTTACTGGTCACCTACCTAAAGGCTGTTTCCTTGTGATGGTGCAGGCAGAAGTTCCACAAAGGACATGAATGTGCTTTACATATTTCTATTGTTTTGCAGCAAACGCCGGTATTAAGCGTGCACGCATTAGACTACACACCTACACTTATCAATCCACTCTTCGAGGACATTTTTAATTAGTTGAAAGTCATTAGATATAACATGAAAAGTGGATTCGTGTTTTAGCTCCTACTACAGGCAAATACTATATGTGAAATCGAACCTAACACTTTATGATAAATACACTAACATTTAAAGAGGATTTTCCTGGTTTCCCAGGTTTCAGGTTGAGAGCCCAGGTTTCAGAAAAAGGCGACAATTATTTAGACAATTGACTATGTCACTTCCCCAGTGGTCACTGCGACATTGTGCTTTTTCTTAGTTAACCTCTAAATCTTCTATTTAAGGAAACGTATATGATTACGCTTGAAAAAAAAATACGTAAAGTTTATAGAAAATTGTAGGAGCTTTACTTACATAGGAGCTGTAGGATTCTGCTAAGGATAAGGATGTGCTAGGGTATAAGAAACCCTAGCATAAATAAAGTGGGCTTTTTCGCCGAAGGTATAGTAAATTTCTTGCGAAGCTGGTCACAGTGAGTGTAAAGCGCATACATAATCCAGCTTGAGATGGGGCGAAAGGTTTGTCCACGCTTTCGTCATCATAAACTGTATAGCGAAAAACCATAGTAAAGCGGTAAGTCAACCTATGGTGATCTGCGTTTTTCTTTTCCTGTAATTTAGTTTCGACAACTCAGATGAAAAGAAGCAAGCCACTAAACAGGTCAATTTGAAGAATCATTACGTTTCTTCTAGGGACTCTAAACGCAGTGAAACTCGCTATCATAACACACAACGTTGGCCATGACCACTACAGACCTGTTGAGGGTAAACGTAGTTTTGCTGTATATAACCCTTTGGCTTCCCAGCTAGATAGTATCTCAAACAGAGTTCATAAAATTAACGAATTTGTAAAAAAAAACGCCTCAGAAGAGGTATTTCCGCCAATCAGCTATATTGTACTGACAGATAGGTCAGTCTGAAGCATGCATAGGCAAACTCCTGAAGCACGCCGTGACGGTGCTATCTTTTTTACCTTTATCAGATTATCAGTTGCGAAAATTCAAGGAGAGACTGCGGATTCACGCACCATATCTTTATCCTCACTGTCGCAAGGGTTTTAACATAAAAGTGGGGCTTTTCATAACTTACGAGAGTACAACTACAACTTTTTCCCTATTGCCGTTTCAGGATATTAAACATCTTAGCCCTGTAATAGGGTTAGCCGAGCTTACAGTATACCAACAAGAAATAATGATGTCCTCTCATTTTTCACCTATCTTTTTCGAATTTTATGTCCGCTACTGCTGTTCGGCATTCCATAGGACGATTGGCTTCCGGTACGAAGCGAAGTATGCCTACGCCCGAATTCGAACTTAGACATCAACGTGTTTCTGTTCCTTCATTTACTTTCATTCAACCTATTACACATTATAAACGTTTACGATCAACGTGACCAATCACGTATGCCATCGGTTTCTGATATATCCAATAACGTTTCCGTTTCTGCATTTACGTGCCAGCCTGATTGATGACAGATTCAACACGAATCACGCTGTTCGTTCAGCCCGGAAAACATACGCATTCCCGGCGCAACGACGCGCACACCCATACCGCCAGTATAAAAATCATAGTTTTTAAAAACAAACAAATACATTTAACTATACGCTATTGTTTCCTTTAAACAATTCCACGTGGGCAAAGGCAAGTTATAGTAATATTTTCCCATAATATTTTTATATCACTTTTGTCTTAGTTAATAGTTTCGATCCCACGAATAAGTGCACAGTCCTGAAAAATGTCAAGGAATCGCTTTCACAAATAAATGATATATGCATAAATATTAAAAGTAATAACATAAGTCTTTTGAAACGGTTTACATACAGTCTACTGTATCATACAATGAATTTATACATGGAAAACATGATTACGCTGTGTTTATTTTCAAACTTAATTTAACTAACTTTTTATATTTTTATTAAGCTGTCCCATCATGCTCTGGAGCTTCAACATAACAATAAAGATAATAATATTTATTTCACGCAGTTAATTTAAATATGCAACGTGAAGTGGACGAGAAAGACATTCCTTTTTTTTTTTTCAAATATATTGTACCCGCATATTGTGTTTATTTATTTTATTTAAACAAAAATATTATATAACCTAGAATTACCCAGGCGAACATTGCTGTAGTGATACGTGCAGTAGCAGATGTGTGTTTCTACTATAACTCCAAAATCCATCGTGGTTACATACTCATAAGGACGTCTGTGCACACTAAATGGGTACCCTATCGACCATAACCCGCTTGTTACTTCCGTTCCCTCCAGGCTCAATAAAACTATCCTATTTTATAGCAAAACCAAGCACGAATTTACGGTCGGGGTACGTGTCAGGAAGGTATAAACTTTGCAAAACGTCACATTTTAAAAAACGATTCCTCCGTAAAGCGGCTACAACGCTACGGGATTCTGCTGACGGACTGAACAAGGATAGAAACCAGGTAAGCTGACGAAGTAATATAGTTGATACGGTGCTGCAATCTTCAGAAAGCCCATCTTGAAGTTGTGGCTCATACTCTAGGAAGTAAAGATGACCGCCCTGAAAAATTCAAATCGAAAAAAAGCTTCAAGTTATAAAAACCTATTTGTTCAACAAAGCCTTGACAACGACAGGATCCTGTCTTTTTCGTTTCTATTTGAAGTCTCAGTAGTATTTTTAAAATGTGTAGGTACTTCTTATTTCCCTTCACCGCCTACTTGCATTCCGGACCCTGATTGTTAATGGGAATTTTTATTTTCTATTCGTATAAAAATGCCGTTAGACGAAGAGAAGGTTACATGTTACCCGCCATTTAGGTTTCAAATTTCGTTTACCGCCATTCTTTTTGAGAGAAAGAAAACATGAGAGCGTGTGTTTCAAAATGAAATTCTTCAGCCTCTTGTTTTGCATCCGTATAGAAGCGCTTCTACTAGTTTTGTACTCAGATTGAGTAGATTTATGGATGCACATATCATATAGTTAGTTTTTTCCACTTATGTTATGTAACTTTTAAGTTACTGGTAGTGCGCATTTAAGCCAAATATCGTTATCTCGGATCTGCATTTTCGAGCCTTCCGAATTCTAGCTCAGCGGTGCAAACTACTAGATTATTTCAGGCCTACCTCAGCAAGAACTCTATGGATATCTCCAATATGAAAGTCGATATCCCACGAACTGCACAGCATTAAAGTTACAACAACAGCATCAAAAGATCCGTCGGAGAACTTGCTGAGCGAGTTGAGGTTTCCTATGCTCATATAACTTCTTTTTCCACTTACTCGTCGAAGCGATCGATCCTCGCAAACGATTGTATTTTGGCTATCTGAAAATTTTTAACAATGACGTGAAATTTAATAGAAACACACATTTAAAATACACAGATAATGTAAGACTTTTTTTTAAAAGAAAACATTATAGGAGGAAGGATTTTTTTAATACATTGTTTTTATAGTTCAACAGAGTAAGTGTGTTAAAGTGTAATAATGGTGGTAGTTACTGATAACAAACAAGGTTGTTTGTACAAACTAAAACTTCGAAACACTTTTTTTTTTCTTAGAAAATGCGGGCGAATGCATGTACGCACTCTCTGGGCAGCCTAAACCGTCCTTCCATACGATGTACATAATAGGTACCCAAGATTGAGCTTATCCTCTACCGTTAGTTTGATTAAAGATATCCCTAAAAGGGGGATCTCAAACAATATACTCATAAAGAAGCCACCATCCCCTGTTGGGCCTCCTTGAAGGTCCAGCATTGCTGCTCGCATTACTTCGGAGCCTTTGAGGGTAATATAGAGTGTTTTTGTTTGTTCTATTGCTCGCTCGAGAGCTGCCTCCGTTGGGGCTAGTTTGTACTCTGTTCTATTTTCATCGTGTTTTTTGACGTTCTTCATCAGAACGTCGACAAAGAGTGATTCCTAATCTCCAACAAAGTGAAGTTCCACGTTGTTAATGTTTTAATTTCTACCTTGCGCGCGCCCCCTCTGTAGACCTCGCTTAATTGCCATTGAGGTGCCCGTTTCTTAATGAAAGTATTTCGCTACCGACAAGGCCTGCTTCTGCTCGATTTTCGCTCAAGCCTTCTTTTGTGATGTATCTTATGATCATAACACAGGTTTTTAGCAAACCGATGTGTCGGAATTCCGACGGCCATTATTTCCTTTATTATCTAGCAAGATTCATTTAACGAATCTGCTGTTTCCTTTCAGAAAGAAGTTGATTCGGGGTCTGGCATTAACGCGAATAAATAAATACATGGTTCCTTTTGTTCAGTTCTGCATTTTACCAATAAATAAAGCGCCTATTCTATCTCTATGAGAAGTGTCTCGTGCCATCGCTTCGTAGGGCTTTACCAGGATATGCTCGAGTGTGTTGTCATTTATACTCGCTGCTTGTTCCTTACATTCTTTGCCTATTTCTCCTATTAGTCAAACACCATTGATCTTATGCTTATGCTATATTTTTATAAGAGGAACATGACTTAGGGTTTTATCATCGATGTGAACATTGAAGAAGATATATCTGTGGTCACTTCTGATTGGTCGTCGTCTGGTCGCTATTCTTTTGCTAGAGGAAAGACGCTTGGGATTATTATCGTAAAGTCAACGAAAGATTGTGGTTCTCTTCCGTCATTGACAACCAGAAGGTTTCTTTCGGCCATTAGTTTTTGTATTGGGAAATCTCTTGCGGGCGAGCGTCTGTAGCCTTATTACATTAAAGTCTTCTGTTAGGATAATCTTTCTCTGAGTGTCCACACTTGTAACCAATTCGCTTAGAAATCGTTCAAGCTATCCTTCTACTCGATTTAGTAAATGGTATTGGCTGTAAATCATTGCTACCCCTTTAATATCTAACCATCATCGGCCCTTAAGCATTTCATATAGGTCTAACCCCCAGCATACGGCACCGCAAATTCGCTTTGAAGTTATGTTTAGGGAATTAGTCTTAGCAGGTACAAGGAGTTTTTGACTAGCCAAGCCTACGCATTAAAAATGATCGAAATCTGCTGGTATGCTTCTTACCCATTTATATATATATATATATATACAAAGTGGGGAGCATCTATTTTGGGTCGAACTTTGCTAGGCTACTTCTCGCAGTAGATACGTGCTTAGCCGCTACTTCAGTCACGAAAAAAAAGCAGGTCTTTCTAAAACCAAACAACAAATTCATTATGGGGAAGACGATTTGTGTTCAAATCACCTGTTATCCAATCTCTTCATGTTGGAGGAATCCCCATCAAAACTAAAAAGTTCCTTTTTCATCTGGAGTCAACGACCTAGGTAATTACCAGTTCGTATGCTGCGTCTAATAAATCCGAAAAAGATTTCAATGGAGCAGACCGAAATATCCTCAAAAGAATTTAACTTCAAAAGGCTTGAAGCTTATCAAAATGGCTGAGGAAACAATTTCTGATACATATAGACTTCTTAATATTGATATTAAAGGCCGTCTTAGAGGCCAGGAAATTGATTCAGTCGATTAAACTGTTGGACTTCTTAGCCATTTTCAGCTTTTGCATTTTGAAAATTCCCGCCTTACGGAAATCTAATTCCGTCGGACTTTAGTGTACATAGTTTATTTGAACGACATTTCGTCAAGTCTATACAAATATCGCGTGAAGCACGGTTATTCTCGACAGGTTATTTGCGGATTAAAGAAAGAATATTTTGAAAATGGCTAAATAAGTATGAATCTTAAGGTGAATATGTTATGCATTAGATTGAATAGACACGATCACTAAGAAAAATTTGTTTAACTATTTGTTTCGATTTAGATGTAGTTCTAGAACAACCCACAAGGAAAATGTCCACTTTAGATAGAGATATATATGTATATAAAGTATCAGCCATTTTTCCAAGTGGATCGGTTTAAACTGATTTATTTCATGTGATATGAGCCGCGCCGTCGTTGGTATCACTTTAAATCTAGGATTTGGCAGTAGTAGATGTGTTAATGCTGTTGGAATGCCTTTATTCAGATTTAGGCAGAATGTCGTGAGGATGTATGAAGTTTCTGCGAAAGTTTATTCCATTTTACAGTTTTAGTAGGATAAAAGCACAAAAAGGTGGTCAAAGCCTATAAGAAAATTGGGCTGTTCGTGGTCAAAATGCATTATTAAAACAAAGGGTCTACAGATGATTTTGTAGAAATTCCGATATGAAAGATTGCCGATCGGAACGGTCGAAAAATATTGACTGCAAAAGCATGACAGGTGAATGGTCATGATACTAAGGAATTAAAGATCGGCCGCCAGACAGTTTCAAATCGTTTGAGAGAAACCGGGTACAAAAAAGCTCGGTTTTTGAATGCCGCATTAATTGACGCAAAATAATGTACTAGGTCGTACTCCGATCTGCGAAGCTCGACAAAAACGCAATGAGATTGAGCCATCACATACGACAATCATGCCCACATAAGAAATGTGTTCTACAGTCTGTGACAAAAGCCCAACTGACGCCAAAACAGGCGATTGCTATAGGTTTGGTGGGATTGAGGAGTGCATTATGAGCTGCTGGCGTTTATGAATCGAACCTATGCTAGCAGTAACTGACAAGATTGCAACAAGCTGATGAAAAAAATCAACTAGAACGGAAAAGGCGTTGTCTTCTACTATGACGATGTCAGACTATATACAGCTTTAGCTACCCAGCAAAACTTGGGTGGGAAATTTTAAGGCACCCTTTCTATAGCCCTGACATTGCACCGTCAAACTGTTATCCATTTTGATCTGTACAGAACTTCCTTAATGGTGCTAATTTAGCTTTAATGGAAAGATGCAGAAATCACTCGCGGCAATCTTTCGCCCAGAAGCCGCGGAAGCTTTACAATGGTGGAAGTATGATGCAGGCAAAAAAGTGACGGAAGATCATCGATCGAAGAAATGGCCCATATGTAGTTGCATAGTATTATTTTGAAATATAAAAAACCCCTTGTTTCAGTGTCGGCTTAGTTATCGTCAATACTTTTCTGGCAACGGTAGATAAACATATAACTTCAAATGCATTCAAAACAAATACATTGTCTACTGTATTGAGTGTACTCAACAATATATACATACTTATTACTTACAATATGGGAAGTGCTTATGATTTGATGTGAGAAGTGGATTAACACAGATTTCAAGGATACGCAGTTCATCGAGTTCCGAGGGGCTGCATTTTTGCGTTAGCAAACTTGGATCAAGAACATCGACGTCAGGCATCGCTGCAGAAGGTTTATTGACTGATCTTTTCGAATGACGAATTTCCCTTAGATGCCAGAATAGATCCTTTTTGTACGGTTCCATTGCCCAATATATGTCTGGAAACAGAAAGAGATATTCAACGGTTATTAGTTCGAGTTGCAGAACGTTAATATACCTATTTATGCTTTTGTTGAAGTATCCTAGGTAAGTCCAGCAAGACCCACTTCGGCTGGACTCCAACAAGTCGTTGATGCTATACCGAAAAAGATGATTCCGAGGGTTTTTTTTTAGCACTAAAATAGAAATAGCTAAAGAATGGAAAAACGTTTCTTTAGAGCTCTAAAAGTAATTACTTTATTGCAAGACTAATTTTAGAGCTGCAAGAATATTCTGCGGTACCCAATTCAACCGTTTACTTAATTTTCACCGACAAACTGTATTTTTTTCGTAAAAATGGTAAAATGTTTGTTTCAATTAACTTTTTTCATTTCGCCATCAGATTGAGACATCTTAGCTACCGCGAATATCTCCAGAATCAAGTACCGTCGTCGATACAAACAACTGCGCACGATTAAAGGAAACTATACGTACGCAGAAGCTGAATCTGAAATTTTAGATTTTGATTACATCAAATATCTTCAAAAAATCAGTTAGATAACGTCTACTGTTTGGACTTATACAAATTTACTATTAATAAAATATTCAATTGCCTACTTACCTGGATCGTACCGAGACCGGTCTGCTAGTACATAAGATTTGAAGAAATAGATAATTGAATTCATCTTGACAACGGTAAGAAGAACGAATGAATATCGTCGTTCCAGTTGAGATTATCATGTCCATTTACCAAACTATAGTTACGTAACTTCTTACAGAACTGCAGAACTTAACTGCAGAAAACAATGGTTCCAACAAGACTAGATTCATTGTAGAAACTCAGCACGAAGCTCAATTCACATCATTCGTTTGACGTCGTGTATATATATATATTCTATTCTCAACCAGTCTGGAAGATTTACTCGACCACCTGAAAATGACAATAAAGATGCCTGGTAAGTTGTATCGACATATGAGAGTATTGTGTTGTTTGTTCCTCGGACTAGATAAATATTTCAACGAAGCCTTTTATATAAGCCAAGCAAGAAATATCTATTGTGACGGCCATGTATATTTAATACGACAATAATTCACCGCGATTACAGTTTTGATTGGCCAGAAGCATTCACTAGTCACGTTTAAAATATTCCTTCTTGATCCATAGATGACTTCTTAAAATAACCATGCGTCAATCGATATTGGTAAGTACAAGCTTGTTAGGGTGTTGCTACATACAAAAATTCTACCGGCATTAGATTGTGGACTGACAGCAAAGCAAACGTCCCAAAAATGCATAGGCTAAAAAAGGGGGGCAAAATGCTAAAAAAAAAAAAAAAGAAAAAGTCTTGAAAATACTAGCGGTTGGAGCTTATCGGAAGAGCCCAATCAACAGTTAATACTCTTATCTTAAATGGAAAAATATACGTGTATAGCGGTAAACTAAGCCGTAGACATCATGTACCAAAATAAATATTGAACATCTAAAATGTGTCTATTTGTTGTCTGATTGAATGAAATGTATCTTCTAGGGAACTTCTGGCTACCGCGAACGAAACGAACTATCTGAGCAGTACGCGATATCACGCAGCCGCATGTCGAGTTATTAAACATCATAGAGCTATCTGAAAAGCGTAGGGGCAGTTACGCGTGAGCAGAGCAAAATACACAAACGGAATAATGATCCCAGGATCTCACGATACCCAGAGTTACAGATTTAGTCAACATGAAGACGTATTAAGTTATAAATAGTATCTCCTGCAAGTCCAGATTTTATGGAAGGCTGAAAGAACCAAGGTAGTTCAAGTTACTATTAGCAAAGGCATCGACTATTTTTTTTTACGTCAAATTTACTTCGTTAATTAAACAGTATTGAGGAAGCAACCTATTTAATTGGATGGTAGCAGAATAGGAGCAAATTAGAATCATATTTTCCTACACACTTAGACACACCTACCAGAAGAACCTTACTTAAGACTAATTGCTCTTACGAGACGCCCATTCAATAAATGTAACTAATGGAGCAGTAGTTGGATAAAATTAACTATCGTACCGTATCCCCAAGGGGTTCACGCCCTTTCTTACGATTACACCCGTTCAACAAAGCTCGTCTGTCTGCAAATGATTTCATCTGATGAGCTGAGAACGAATACCTGTAAAGGTGGACGGGCAATTTGCGATAAATGCATATTCACACAGCACTATATATGGTTAAAAACACAGCACTGAGGACTATATTTATTGAATTATGGGGTGAATAGACTTAATGTAAGCAAGAAAGAAAGAGGTGCTTAGTCTCAAAATGACGGAAGTGGTTACTTTACGTGGTTCACGCAGTCGGCCGGCCGTTGGCCACCGGCCGACCGTTGACCACCGCACGGCAGGCTCAGACGCCAACAACAGCAGGCTAGCCAGCCAAGTAGGCGGTCGGTCGGTCGGGCGGTTAACAAGGGAGATAGAGGACGGAGCACAGAGGCCATCTTAGAGGGAGGAGAGACCGCAGGAGAAAAGCTCGAACCTCCTCTACTCCGCCCTTTCCGGTTCCCCTTGCCTTGTACCGGGAAAGGGGATACAGTAAACTGTACAAGGTTAAGCAGCTATTTCATGATGTCGCATCCTATAAAGTATTATAAATCTTAGTTCTCTCGAGCTACTGCACATATCAACGACTCGGACGAGGTTATTAACCAATGCTGTTGTTTGGGACTGAAAGAGAAGTTGCTGGGCATTGTCCCGAAGCGGAAAAGCCATGCTAGTTCACACAAGCAACGCACTCTCACTTACTCATAACGCCGGAGCAATACGGGAAAGGGAAGTCGGCATACGTCAACTACTATTTGTAAACTGTCAGCTGACTGCCGGTTCATTAACTTGCATTTCATCGAGTTCCTTTTTCTCGCTGCCGCTTCTGGCGTCCGACTCGCACTGCAGGTGACTTGCAGGATAGAGAGACGCATAGTTTTCGTTAGCGTTAAGTACTAGGCTGTTTCGAGGGCAGTGATACAAGCGTATTCCATTGCTGCCCTAAATGTTGGTCCACTGAATTGATCATACACCGCCCTTCACAACGTGAAGAGTACCAGAATAGTTTATTATTTTCAACCGTTTGACGCAATAGGGCTTTTTGTCAAAGGTAAGTAAGTGAATAATTCGATAACTTTTACTTTTTGTTATTAACCGTAATTTTAGCTCTTCATAAATAATTGAGTTTTGTTCCAAGTTTTTTTAATAGGTAACACGCTTTTTTTAAAATCTCAATTATAATGCTTCTTTAATCACGGTGGTTATATTGTATGCCGTTGAGAATCGAAATGATATATGCAAAAAACAAATCTCAATCCTTCTTTTAATGGTTACTGCCATTTAAGACCGTTGGGATCTACCAGTATCGTATAAGGCTGTTTGACAAGAAACGCTAGCGCGATCATTTCTTGGAGGTTATCTCGCCCATCTTTCACGCGAGACCAGGCAGGTTATTGCTCTCTACTGGGTGCAAAGTAGCTCTAACATATTTTGCGCGAAAAGCTTTCATTGTGCGTGTCGCCGTAACACACTACGATCGTTTATTGTAAGAATCAGTAACGTTCTATAAATTAAATAAATATTAAAAAAAGCACGAAAATTTTATAGTCATTAAGAATATCTATATTTCCAGCGCGGGTAAAAAAAGAGTTTTGTGAAGTGATGTGATATCAACAATGCAAATTATTGAAACTAGTACATAACCATCAATTAACTGAACATATGACGTAAGTAAACGTACCGCATTTGGCGTATGGTGAGCTCGTCGAGTCTACCACCATCGTATCCCTCCATCACCACCAGCAAACGACTCCGCTCGATCTATTTTTTTACGTTATTTTATTAGATTGAAGAGCTAAAATGCTCGAGTTCGTTTGTAGTCGTTTGTAAAAGCTAACAACGTTTGTATCTGCTGAATTAAATATAATAATTGGAATGGGCAGTGTCATTATTTTGCAAACGATAATCTCTGTTGTTACATTTACGATACTTAGTAAATTAATTACTTGACAAATAGCGAAGTAAGTGCTCAGAGACGATGGCCAGCTAAATTAACCAATCGAGTTCTGTGACGCTACTCAGTGACGCATAAGCATAGCGTTACGGCTTTAAGTGCACCTCTTACAACAGTTAACGCGCGTACTAATAATACCTTAGAATCAATAAGATGGGTCTGATACCTTGTAGTGAACAACACGGCAGATGTCAGTAGTTCGGTAATAATAATATAGATGCAAATCAATTTATTACCCTGAAAGATCCATTAAGAATCTATCCCCATTTAGATATTCGATAGAGCTCCTCGACTGATCGAACTAATATGGCGCTTAGTTACAGTGCTATGATATAATCTGTCGTTCAGTCTCTGACGTTGCCTTCTTGGAAGTACTGCGTGGAACTGCTTAAGGTAACTTTTTTTAGGTTACGTCGTCCTGTTATGTAATATCTAGGCGTAGGCAACATCTATTTAAAACTAAATGCTTTTATTTGTAGTTTTTAATTACAACGTAGACAACAAATCAGAAAATTATAATTGCTGTGAAAAGAGAGATGTTAAAAAAGGGCGTCGTAGAATGAACTTTTTCAAAGAACAGATACCAAAAGTTTGAAAATCTCTCGTCAGTTGTCGAAAATTCTCTACAACGTATTATGTATAGTGAGTAGGCTCGTAGTGCTACGTACAGGAGAGCTGGTGTGCGCAATAATCAAACGGTCGAACGAAGTAGCTATAGCAGATATATCGTATATGCGAGCTTCCGGACGTCCATTGTTGCGCTCTATCCTCAATCAATTTTTGTGACTTCGAAAATCGAGCCAGGCCCAATGAGCTGCTGAGCGTTTTATATTTCGTTAATTTACACCGCCACGGCTGTAACATCACGTCCTAAATTGAATTCGAGACCTGGGCGATTGCAACTCCCACCCATTACAAGTTCTCGCAGATTCTCCAAAAATTACGGGTCGTTTTTTGCGCAAGGGTGAGTGAATCCAGGGAAGCAAGGATAACAATGTCCCTGTGCTCCCGTACATTGCGGCTTACAGGGTTGACTGTATGCCGATTTTATACAAGAACGCTAGCGCTAGTACACATATATATTACTGCTCCAGAGCCATCGATTTCGACCGAACGGCCAACAGGATAGTGCCGGCGTCATTCGGGCCACAGTCTACTTCAATAGTAATTCTTTTGACACTCGAGTCTTCCTGACTAATATTCTGAACAACCATGTACCACGTCTAACAATTAGAAAATGTATGCTTTTTGTAAAAATCTATAGCCAATCAATATAATTATTACATTTAGAATTAATCAATGCGTTTTGGTGAAAAAAAAAACATGAATCGCTGATTTAAATTTTTGCCATGTGATATATAACTGTTGTGAGGAACACTTGAAAAAAGTTTAAATTTAAACTTAAAAGAAAAACTATATGTATACTATAGTTGCTTCCCCTTTTGGCCATCAAGCAGTAATAGGCTAAAATACCATACCCTTTTCTGACAACAGCCTTTAGAATCATAAAATTTCCCGATAGTAAAAGGTAAAGCCGTCTCTAACCAGTCCTATTTTTTCAGATGTGTCCATATAGAAAGTATTTGCATCTACATTATGCAGTCAATTTTACACAGTGGGGGACTAACGACCAATAGCTACTCAAAAATTGTTATGTCTGGTCAACCCAAGCCTATGGTAAAGTATAAGATTGTTTGTTCAGGTTCATATTCAGGTTTTAACTTGATTATGTGTGGCCTGCATTAAAATCTCATGTGTAGTTCATAACTCACAAGCACTTTAGTCAGAATTAAGTTATTTTGCTTACGAAACCAGAGTGAAAATCAAAAAGAAGCTCATGATAAGAACACAGGCAGTCTTTAGTCAATAAACAGCAACATTAATATTTTTAGCGCTATTTAGCCCCGCAAAGCCTTGCCCCTTGTATTCGTACTCGTTTGGACCTCATATTTAAGCTCTTTATTACAGCTATCCTTTTTCATCTATCTAGCTAAATTTTCAACGATGTTTTCTGCTATTAAGAGTTTCTGCTGCTGTAGTGCCGACCAGCTGCTAATATTAAATATAGTGGTTACACAAATAATTGTTCAGTAAACGTTTACTAATCAGGTTAGCTAGAAAACGGTAGATGTGCTATCTTTAATTCTCTTAAAGCAAAATAAGACCATTTAGCAGTAAAGAGCCTGAAATCGCCTAAAAAGGACACCGTTTACGAGCACTACTACTCACAATATGACCAGCTTCTCGTACTACAAACATTTAAAAAAAGTACTCGACGAAGAGCAGAGTGGCGATGTGCAGACGGAAGAACTTCTTCAGAAAGAGTATCAGCTATCACAAGGGCAATGTGACATAGCTTCAGAGATGCACCCTCTCAGCAGTGGCGAGACACGAAGGGATCAAATAATGATTGAGTCATCGAAAAAGATAAGCCAGCAGGAACGTTCATTTACCAAGAGGGCCATTATTGTGATAATATTGTGGCGCTATTTTCACTCTGGTAATCAGGGCAAGATTATACAGAATTTTTGTTTTTTGCTACCGTCCTATAGGTTTTGTTTTACGGGAAGTCGTAGTGAAGCTAATTTGATTCAATGCATGGTTATTTATTGAATCAGTCCAGCAGTTTAATAGAACAGTTTTGCCGTTATGGCGCAAAATCGTTCTTCTATTCTTCACCTAGTCAATGTCAAAAACATACAATTCAACCTAATGATGAAGTAGAGATGAAGATTTTTACGCTGATATGGATACACCTAGGCATTTTAGGCTCGTATGATCCTGCCTGGTAGATCCTGAACCAAAGCAAATTAGTACATTCGGTATAATATGTAACTCTCAAGAGGTACTTATATAAGTCTTCTTTGAGATACAGATTTTGTCTAGTTTGACCCTCTAATACCAAACGCTACATATATATCAAACTCATTAATACGTTGTCTTGGATATTGCCATCGACTTGTGCCCTGCAACTAGGCGAGTCGGTACTTGAGAATCTTAAATACAGCAGACAATCTTTTCAATTTCAAATAAGAGTTTATTCATTAGAGGATAATCAGATATTTGATCAAATTAACTAAATTGAACATCAACGAAAAAAATTGCTTTTCCCGATTTTTGCTGTTTCGGTAATATAATTGTATGCATCAACGCCTTAGTTTATGTTAAAGACATTGTTTATGTGGCCATAGATAATAGAGATACAGCTTCCATGGAACTGAAAAAAGCTTGCCCCTGTACACGTATGAACTCCCACTTTACGAACATTTAACAGATTTCCTCAGATAGTCGTCATTCAACTAGAATCTTCAAACTTCCTAAATGGCATCGGTTTACCTAGGAACGTTTCTAGTAAGAACCGATTATTTTCAAAATTTAACATGTTGAAACAGCTTATTAGTCCTTGCGAACGGAGGCTCGATCGGTGCAGCACATAAGGAATCTCAATCCGCCGCAGTGATTTTTACAGATCTTGTGGTGCGATATCAGAACTGTTAGAATAGGACAAGCCAGGCAGGCTAACGTAAATCGAGAAGGTGCTTTTATGACAATTACGTGCTAAAGAACTCTTTTTTTTTTGAACGGGATAGACCCCTTTCTGCTTGCGCATGTATCTTATTCCTATGTGTGATATTGTTGGTGTGAGTTAGTGAAACTGATCAGTACAAATATAAAATTGTAGGGTGTTCTAAGTTCTGTTCAAAGTTAGTTGTTAAGGGGGCAATTTAGCTAGACATTTTTTCCAATAAGACCATACGGTACTGGAACTGAGATTATGCACGTGTAGAAAGGGCCTGCGCCTTTATGTTTATAACTATAAATAACTTTCAGCAAAGAATCATATAATGAAAACTGTTGATCCACTGTGCTTAATTTTTGGGTTCTGGGACGGAATTGCTTAGAACCTTTTCAGTATGGATGTTCTTCTAGATTCATACATTTTCCCCTGTTCGTAATCAGCTGTTTCCCGATATTGCATACAATTTTTCGTTTATTTCATCGTAAAGAGTAAAAAAAAATATTGACAGCCTATAGTCTTATTGAGAAAACTGTTTGATTGAGTAATTTTGCCTCTTTTGATGAGTTATGGAGATTTTCACGGAGATTTGAAGCACCATGTGAGAGGCAATGTTTCGAGTTGCTCTGCAGAAGTGTCCACCAGAGGAGGTACTACGCAGCTCGAACCGAAAGCGGGTTTTGATATTTCTTCGTTAGGCCTCGGCTGTGCGTTTTGCAATCTCGGTCTGTCAATCGCACTCACAAATCAAAATAGCTCCCGGATTGATGTATTCTCGTTTACCCGTATCAAACACATTCACACGGATAAGGCTGTATCTAGGCGATAGTACGAGCGCTCATCACATA
This sequence comes from Varroa destructor, assembly GCF_002443255.2. Taxonomy (NCBI): domain Eukaryota; kingdom Metazoa; phylum Arthropoda; class Arachnida; order Mesostigmata; family Varroidae; genus Varroa; species Varroa destructor. Next base: position 1,554,267 of record NW_019211458.1, read on the forward strand.
AAATACGGCATAGGTTTGATGGTTCAAGCTAAGGATAGGAGACTGTGCCAAACAAAGCTTTGTGGGATTTTGGTGGGACAAAAGCCCACTCAGTGGAAAAGCAGACAGTAGGATAGTACACAGTTACAAGAGTATTTTTGTCCTATACTCGCGTTAGGCGCATTTTTCTAGTTCGGTGGTACTAATTTCTAAGATTTCCGAGAACTGACTGAGAACGACTTAATCAATAAGTCGCCAGCAAAGCGTACAAATCAGTGTTCGCCAAATATATGTATTTTATATACAGTTCATGAAATAAATATGATGGGTAGGAATAAGAAATAATATGACGATAATTATTGTCAAAAAACAACTGAATCACGCCTTGTACTGCCAGACTTACATAATATCGCATCTTTAATACCTTGATTTAGTAGCCTTAAATATATATATATATATATATATATATATATATATAGAGCAATAATTAACGATATATACATATATATTTAATTGACATGTGATTTCAGAAATGGACAAAATTTGCCCCGTGGTGCCTCTTCCCTTAGACGAAGTGGTATTGGCCGATCTCATGGAAGATGCTAAGGACTTCGCATTTAGCCATGGTCTAGTCTTCAAGCTAAGAAAAGTTTTACCGTACGACTATTCCGTCACGTTTATACCATTTGCATTATTACCCTCGCCTTGGCCGAAGGACCAATACGATATGGTCTGTCAACTTCAAAAAGATATCAATTTGATCTACTACCGCGTTTCGAATAACTTCGATTTTCTAAAGGTTAGCTGGCTACAAGGCATTACGTACACCAACCAACACTTCTTATTTATTAGTATTATTATTATAAATTAGATGTCTAGACAACTTTTCACTGCTAAAGTTATGTGTACCTATATTATATTAATCACATATCTAGTGTCGACAGCGATACTAAAGGCATGTTTATGGTTATTCTCAGAAAAATACCATATAATAACAATGTGTTGAACGGCGCATTGTGAAAGCGCTACCTGTATATTTTAATTGGCCAAATTTCTAAATTCAGGATTTGCGAGAAATGCCTTCAGTAAATAAAGTATAGTCATCAAAACAAACTACAAGTAGCTTTTTGAGGGATAATTGTTTTCCTAAATTCCGAAACGAATCGTTCATTATTGTTTTGCGGATTTTCATTAGAAAAATTAACAGCGCTTAAAAAATTCGTAATATTTTTGTGGAACCTGTAAACAGGTTTGCTAAATTCGATAAATCGAAATACATGGTGCTCTCAAAGTCACACAGCCCTATGATAGATAAACCGAAATTTAACAGTTTTGCAGGTAGTCCTCTGTGTAATTTTTTAAATTTTAGTTTAAAAGTACATATTCGGTTATTATAAACGTTTTGATAAAAAAAGACTTAGGATCACTGTTTCAAATACCTGGCGACGGCGTTACACAATTCGTGTGTATAAACTATTTAATTTGCATATGTAGATAGAGAAAAAAAACACAGTAAGTGCGCGAATGCTCAAAGTTTGATTAGCTTCTCATAAGAAGCAAAGCCCTATATCGAACGAATGAAGCTTGTTAAGATACATATAACTGTCTTTCTTCTAATTTTTAGAAGAGTCTACAACAAATATGCGAATTTGACGAATGGACCAGACGACTCTGGCAAATCTACGAACGTACTTATGAGTCTCAAAAAGATGTCCTTTCCCTTTGTATCATGAGGTCTGACTATATGGTTGGACATGATGGCCTCGCCAAACAGGTGATTCTTTTTCTAAAATAATTTTTCCATTTTCCAACACACCCATCCTTTAGGTGTAAGGTAGATTTACTTATTACGAATGTCTACTATGTAATGATAGTCGCAGTTCGACGCCTCTTATTTTAAGTCTTTCTAATATATCCTATTTTTTTTTTATCCTATTTTCTAATTTTATATAAATGACTAATCATAGTAATACTAGTAGCCTTTGCGGAAATTGCTATGATATGATTATTATATATTATTTAGAAAGTCGTGTCAGTAAGGAAAATTAGCAGAAATTTATAAATCCGCATTACGCCAAATGAAAATTGCGGTATAACTAAAAGCACGACGATCATGTTTGGATGTTTATATCAATGCTATCAATGGGTTAAGTTTTTCATGCAGAATAATCTTAGGCTGAAGTTTACGGCAGCAAACGTTGACACCGAAATGTTTTGCTCTAGTCCTCAACGTAACTAGCATTTCTATTAGTGTTATTATTTCCATAAGAACATTTTTCTTCTAAAGGGCACTTCATCCATGTTTTGGAGTCAGAATGTCAGGACACCTCTCTTGATTTAAGCTAGGTTCTGGTTATTTATTTATTATTAATTATTGGAGCATTACAGATTGAGGTCAATACGATATCAGCGGGATTCGGTGGAGTATCTCCAATCATGCTTGCGCAGCATAAATACATCATGTCGAAGTTACATCTTCATAACTTCCGCCGTGCGTTGCCAGAAAACGCTGGGACTCGCGTTGCACTTGGACTGGCTCAGGTACTAAAATGAAGCTGCTTCTTCAAAAATATTAGCTCCAACAATTTTTCGTGTGTCAAAGGTCACGGCGTTACGTGAGCTGTGGTGACATCACTGAACTTTGATGCCTCTTTTGCCCAATTGTGTACTGAGCAACTTATTTCTATGTGTGCGTAAAAAGCTAAATTAGTGTTTACAATAGTTTCTTTTTATATACGCGTTGAAATGCACGACTTCAGCTTGTATTACACGAGGGCAATCCTTAAAGGGCTGTGTCACTTACAAGGCGGTCTGCACAAAATTTTGAAACAATTTAGATGGCAGAACATAGTGCATCATTTAACGAGCTTACATCTAGGCAATGTTATTTGGACTAAGCATGTGCATTCTTTTACTAGGCGTGGGAGGCTTATGGTAACAGAGAGGCGGTAATATGCTTCGTTGTTGAAGATGTTGTCTACAATACGTACGATCAAAGGCAAAAAGAGCTGGCGCTCACTGAAAAGTACGGAATCGACACGCATCTTATTGTGCGGAAAAAGAACTCCGACTTACTCCGAGTTTGCGTGAAGGACGGAAAACTTTTTTTGGATAATATCGAGATAGCCGTCGTATATATGAGAACATGGTATGACCCCAGTCAAATTAATTCGGAAGAGCTCTGGAGAATACGAGAACTGATTGAAAAGAGCAGGGCGATTAAATGTCCCAACATCGCATGGCACCTTTCTGGTAAGCCCGATCAATGTAGCCACAGTCGGCTTGATGGTTAGATCTACAGGAAAAGCTAGCATCACGCAAGCCTCATAGAGCCGTGGCCATATTTTAGTCAAACTCGATTAAATACGTGCTGTTCTCATAGAGTTATTTTGGAAAGAGTAGCACCTTTTTTAGCTTCTGAACGAGAAAGAAGTCGCAGCAGACGTCATAGATGTCTAGAAGATTATGTTCATCGAATAGTTTAACGAACCCTTCGAAGGTTAACGATCAATAATCAAATTAAACAATTGTTGGCGAAACCAACATGTACTGTAGTGAACTTGCCCTAAGGCAGATGATTGCTTTTTTGCATCCTTGAATGACCGCCGTTGCAAGAAGCATTAAAAAACATGACTAAAAAATAGGTTATATGTTAAGAGATCTATATAAGGGTGCCTTTCCAAAGAAATATTAATAAAACACAACTTTTGAGCGTGTTCAGAAGAATTAAAAAATTAGCGAAATAGAGATCTTCACCTTAAAATAAGATCCAAACTTACTTCACCAAATTGGCATTTTTTTAGCTTCATGTACAATCTTCTTCACTAATGAATATTCAATACTTTGAATCGTGTGTAGGTCAATTATATCAAATGCATTCGAACCGTTTTTTAAAAGGAATTCATCGACTTGCCAGAGCATGTGTCAAAAATGATCTTCAATGTAGTAATAGTCAACAACACATCACTAAGGGAAAAGTGTGTTTTTTATATGAGGCCAAAGCCATTTATGTAAACAGACCCTATCTGAAAAATGGTGGAAGCGCTAGCTGCGGCTTTTTCGCATGAGTTCGCACCTCTTCCACTCAGGGACCGTAGACTCGTCACTTGGCAATGCGGACACAGGCTTGAGTTCCTTGAAACATATTTTTTAAGAAGAGTGTGGGTAAATTTGATGCTTTATATATTAGAGTAGACTGGACTGTTTGCAATGAACATTGAAAGATATTGTCGAATATCAGCGCACGCTTGCTACAGTCGTTTCCGAGTGAAACAATAGTTAATTTTCATTTGTGTTGGAAATAATTGGCCTCTGTGATGAACATTTCTTCTACAGTCGTCACTGCTTTCGATCACTGACTTTTTTGACAGTACAAGTATAGCAGTAGGCCACATCTGTCGGCATGGTTACGCGAAGGATATTTAGATAAAACTACATCCTGCAATAAAACTTTTTGGTTGCAGGTTCTAAAAAAATACAACAAGAGTTAGCAAGGCCCGGCGTATTGGAAAGGTTCTGTGATGATGTGGAGCAAGTGCGAAGGGTGCGGTCAGTTTTCGCGGGTCTGTATGTACTTGAGGAAGCAAAGACCCTTGAAATGGTATTGGCAGACCCCGAAAGATTTGTTCTGAAACCGCAAAGGGAGGGTGGAGGTAAGTCGACTGGAAAGGAAAAACCGTAATCACTAGTCGTCACTATGTTTGTCGATAGCAATCCTACAAATTGCCTTATTAAGAAGGATTTTAAAAGCCTCTATAATGTAATAAAACGTCCGGTTGTTTTTTTAGGCCATAACATATACGGAAGGGACATTGTACCATTTCTAAAATCCCTACCTGCGCCTAGGCGACATGAGTTCATAGCCATGGACATTATCGAACCCGTCTCCTGTAAAAACTATCTAGTTAATCGGGATAAAATCACATTCACCGAAGTTGCAAATGAACTTGGTATATTTGGGTAAGTAGTTTTTTTTATCCGAAATATCTGCGTATGTAAATATCCTGTGAACATCTATCCTACTAATTTACATTGTATTTAAGTTAAGCAGTTTTGGTTCTGTTCAACTGTATCTTCGTATAGATATTAGAGCACGACCATCAATGCAGAAAGAGGTTATACTAGACTGATAGTGAACTGTTTAATGCTACTGATCCTAAGACCTGTATTATAAGCCTTTACGTCTAACCTAATTTTAATAAACTGCTCACGCGTAGACTACAAACCAACGTTGTTCCAGTCGCAATTTTAGTTTACGTCGTTGCATTGCTTCAATCATTGCATTAGGCACAGGATCGCTGCAAAGTATGGCACTAACCAATAAATGCACTCTACTAAAGATAGCGCTTTTATTTGAGACAATAGTTGTCTATCGCAGTTGTACCACGTATGTATTAAGGAAAGGTAGTAGCATACCATAATAACTTACTTTTCGAAAAAGATATGATCCTGTCAGACAGAGCAAAACACCATTAGTGAGAGCATATTCATTAACAACTTTTATATTTGACATTCATTTACCTCTCAGTTACGTGTTAGGCGATTTTCGACGGATTGTACATAATGAAGCGAATTGTGGTTGGATCTTTCGAGCAAAGGATGCTAAGTCTACGGAGGGAGGAATTGCGGCTGGATACGGACATTTGGACAGTCCGTCTCTCGTATAAACATCAAAAAGAGAGAATATTAAGATTTCAGTGGGTCGACTCTTCGCAACGTTGACCAAGTGTCTACTATTCCCACAGTATTGTACCTCACGAACGGAGGGAACACAGTGTGACATAAGAATTCGTCGCCATTTGTACTTTTACTGTTGCATGAAATATAGCTTTCTGCCTTCTTGCACTAATGAGATGTCTTTAGTTGTAAAGCAGTATGGATGTTGAAAATAAGATTTATGTACATACTTTTTTCTCAGCAATATTCCAAACCACCGTTACTATCAGCGTAGTGATACTAATCTTAATTACATTTATTATGTATTTCATTCCTATAAATTTAACATACCTACAGCATTGGTTTTAGTTACGATTGCATTTGAAAATTAGATCTGATGACTTGCCCACACACATGATGACATTTCACAAAGAGACTGATCCTGGCGTAACTATTCGACACTAGTGTGTATAAAATGTACTACATCTAAAAAAAAACCTACAGATGTTAGATATTATTGCACATTTCCAATAGACGCGCGAGGCACAAAACGGTCTAGGTGGCAGTGAGTTCGAGACCCAATCACCTATATGTCCATTCAAGCAGCAGTGATTGAGTCCCAATCCTGAGTACGAAATTCCGCTCGAAAATTTTGTCACCTATTATGTCAAAGAAAGTAATTACTCTACATTAAAAAATCTGAACATTCTTTACACACTTGCTACCTTCACATGATTTGACGATTTCTACTACCGGTCATGTTTTTTAAAATTAAACTTTTTTAAAAATTAATTTGTTTAGTTCATATGTATTCTATATATAAGTGTATATATTCAATCTTAGGTACAACACAATGCAGTTTAAGAACTACGCAGTGACATGATATCCGAAATATAAACACCGGTTAGACGATCTTTTCAGCTCGCAACTATAGAGCCTGGCAATTTAATCACTAAAATTACTTAGAACTCTTGTTTAGGAAAATAAATACTATAAATATGCAAGTAGACGTACATTGTAAGTGAATCTTATTTTGCATAGAATTTTGCGTAGTTAACTGTAGTCTAATCTTTTTGGCAGATACCACACGAACGTAAAACTAATTGAGCTATATTGAATCGAAAATGTGTGCATCGCTAAAAATTGTCTCTTTATCAATAGAAATAACCCCTTTTTCCTTAGGTCGTTACTCCGTAGTTACGAATAATTAGGAAGTTGACTCCACGCAGTTGTTTCCTGGCAAAATGTTTATTGAACCACTCTTGACAGTGCAGTGGCTACGTTCTTTAAGTGTGACGGTTGCCATTAATTGCACGTAGTGTTTCATCTGTTTTTCTAAATGATTCCTTTCGTCGTATCTTTCACACATCAGACATTATATATTTCTATTCAGCATTTGACGACTTTTTGCATTTTTCGCCTTAAGAAAACGTTTTCAGTACTTCTATAAGGTGCTATATGCAGGCTTAGTTACCGTATTTGAATAATTGCGCGGACTTGAACAATCTATTTGGAGTCGTCTGCTACAGCTAATAAATAAACATTGCGTGTTATGTTTATAATTATTCTCTACGTTGCGGAATCTTTTACTGTTCTCGAAAGGATCTGTTTTATCATCGTGAAACTGGGCGAGCAGCGGTAGAATGAGCACCGAGGCTAGAACCCTGTGGGTTGGAAATCTGTCTGATAATATCGACGAAGATCTTCTCTATGAGTTATTCGTACAGGTAAATAGTTCTGAGAGATAACTCCTTCAGACTCATTATACAAATGATATTAATTAGTATAATATAGTCATTATTATTCTCTTTATATATCGCGTTGCAAGGCAACTTGAAATATATAATTTTGGGGAATACGTGATACGGTGAGAAATACTGTTTCGACTGAAGGAGTGAGAATGCGTATGTACAGAAGAATCAACTCCTTCCTCTGAGACTCATTCTAATTTAACTTAAAGCAATTACTAGCCATGACAAAGTAAGTAATGAAAAAAATTAGTTAATCGCACTTGATTTGTCAGATTTAAAATTGAGTTTATTGAAGACTTTTCATTCTGACTGGACACATAGGGCTGTCTGCGTAAAATTAAGATTCTGTCTTTTCATCAAATTGCTGAAAAAGCATAGTATTAATTCAACCTTTTTTTCGCAGCATTGAGTATCCTACCAGAATTTGAAAAGAATCAGCTTTTACCTAGGTCACCCTCGGTTATCTCTTTATAACACGTCGTTTTCTGTTTCCACACTTGTCTGTACTGGGCCCTCTTCTGTGGACCCTGGCATATGATAGGGTGCTAAGGCTAATAGATCTTCCTTTGAAAGTAAAAATTATTGTCTATGTCGACGGCCTTACTGTCGCAGTGCAAGGCCGAATCGCAAAGAAACTAAAGAAAAACAAACCTGATTCTGAGAGAGATTTTGATATGGATAAAAGAAGAGGGACCATTTTTGGCCCTGGGAAATCAGAGGCAATACTACTGTTCGGTAGGAGAAAACGCCAGCGTTTGAGACCCACTTTTAACGGGTAAAGAATAAATCTGGTGGAAAGGGCAGTATACCTAGCCATTAGACTCGGGCACGCAATGAAGGGAGTGCAGCACATCAAGTAAGCCGCCACAAAAGCGATTAGAGCGTCCACGGAAATTGCCAGTATACTGTCAAACATGCATGGTCCAGGGGAAAGAATAAGGAGATTTCTCATGGTAGTAGCAGAGTCGATTGTGCTCTTCGGGATGTTTGTGTAGACACTACCCAAACGTATAAGGACTACCGGTTAAGAAGCTACTTAAAGGCGTCCAGCGAAACCTCGCGCTTAGGGCCATCTAAGGCTACCGCACGGTCAGCACAAACGCGGCCTTGACCGTGGCAGGCATTATTGTCTAGGACCTGAAGAGAGGTGCATGCTTTGGTACAATCCGACGAATGATGCGGAAAGCAAAATCTTGAAAATGTGGTGCGGCGAGTGTGAGGAAATACCTAATTTTCCGCCAGGACTGGAAGTAAGGGACATGATCTTTAACATACGGGTCTGGACTGCACGCCCTGCTTCTCATGTACTACCGTACACAGATCCTTACGTGTTACGGAAGTTTTCAAATCTATCTTTACACAGGTGATAGTTTCACCGAAAATCTGTATCCTTTCCCTGCGGGTTTTAAAGATATAATTTTTCATATGCTGACGGCATGTACGACGCTCACCCATACTATAAAAGCCAAGTACAGAAAGAAGGAAGCTATCTGTAGGAGACGACATAGGAAGGTTTGCTTTTTTAGCATTGATTACAAGTACGGAAGATGTAAAAGAGATCTCGACTCTTGTAAGAGGGGTCACAGTTTTGTGCGAGCAACTAGCTTGTCTGGCGAGGCAAGGCACTTGACCTAGCTGACCCTAGCCTGATATTCGGTAGTACTAACTACTCCCTCCTGTCAGCCTATACTAGTTTTAAATGAACATCCGGGCTGATTCAGAGTAAATTTTGAGAAGAAAATTGAGAGTTGGTGAGTAGTAATTTTGACGCGAACAACTCCATTTGGTGAGGCTGAGGTTTACGCTTGGTCCAGATTGACACTATGCTCTTGTGGAGCTACCCGTATGTACATTTCATTACTTAAACCTTTACAGAAAAAAAAAAGAAAAGTCACATCAGGCGCTTCAAAAGTCTGCTCTTAACTGTGATACAGATGGAAAAAGTGTGACGTATGTTTTTTTTCGAAAAACCGGGTATTTTCGAGGCTGTGCTGATGATTGATGAGGTTTATACAATGTGATCTACTGATTCAGAACATATTTTTTTGCGTTACTATTTGAACACGAGGTTTACGGGAATCTGAATAGTGCAGCAGAGGGCCGCTGCTTAATTACTGCGGTTGCTCACTCTAGAATTTTTTTTGTTTTTTTGCTTAGAATATGAGACTCGTTTTGGTTTTTCTGAATTCCCCTTAGTGAAAATCTGTCTCAGTGTGGTAGAATTGGTTAGAATTGGAAAAAAGCGTATCTGTTTTTCTGTCGATATAAAGCATGTATGATAGTTCACGGTCGTAATTTCCAACGCTTCCAAAGCTTAAAATGCACTACTTCCGTAAATCTTCGAATAGCTATATTAAGTATTGCAGAAATGAGGACACTATGTTGTATACGCAGATCCTCATTTTTCCTCTCAGTCGAGGTAGCAATTCTTGAAACTGAATGAATATCTGCCCCGTTACTCTTCTTGTGACTCTTTATTTTTTGCGGTAAAATGGGTATTGAAATCTTACGGTAAAATACTTTATCTGCTAAACAGTGTCGCACCTTCAAGAAATGACCTACGATTTGCATCCCCTATTTTTGGTTCAACTAATTATTAGTTAGTGCCGATAAATATGATCATTTCTGACTATTTCAGGCTGGACCTTTGGAGAACGTCAACGTGAAAAGGGGGCCGGGCAACAGTAATCAGAATCCTTTTGCGTTTGTGACGTTTCGACATGATGCGTCAGTGGGTTATGCTATCGCGCTTTTCGACGGAATTTCGCTCTATGGTCGCGTTCTAAACATGAAGCAAAGGCATGGCGTAACACCAGACTACAAATATCGCGACATCATGGAATCGTACGTGTAAGCCTTTTAAAACAAGAACAACAGCAACAAAAGGCCAAAATACAAACGTGTATTCGCGTGATACCGCGTTTAGATGTTCTTCTTGTGCACGATGTAATGGACGATTATGATCGTAAGCGTAATGCTTGCATCTTTAACAAATGAGCTTCAATCGATCAAGAAAAATAAAGCAATCTGTTCGTTCATCGGTTCGACTCGCTTCTCTCACGGTTGCCTTCGACGAGGAAGCGACGAGGAGGAGCCTTCTCGTGCAAATCGGGACATCGCGGATCTAGGTCTTCGTGTATGATGCACACATATGCAATTAAAAACGGTCATAAATGAGCCCACTTTTTTGTTGTGACTGAAACCTTACTCTATGATTCTCGTCTCATCGTACCATTCAGGTATTTGCAGGAAATGCATCATTCCCGTGGCAGGCAACAGCAGCAGCAGCAGCAACCGTTGATGAATTACGGTAACCAACTAGAGCAGCAGGGAATTCATTATGCTATGATACAGCAGCAGATGATGATGATCAAACAACAGCAGCACTATGATAGTGGTGGAAACAACGGTGGAACACGCGGAGGATTCCGGAGGGACCAAAGAGATGGGGGACAAGCAAGAGACAATTTAAGAGGCATCCACGGGGGACACAGTCACGATCGTTACGAGAGGAGCAGCGGCAGCAGACGCCAGCAACACCATGGAGCTCATCACGGAAGCAAACATCATCACCATAACCATTCGCGATAGTCGAAGTTATACTACGTTATGGAAAAAAATTCATTTCAACAGGTCGAAAAAAAACAAGCTATTCAGTCGCAGCAATCGCATTAACTGCAGCATATAGCTGTGATAATGCCAGAAATTGACCATTAAGACAAATAGATTAAGCTATACACTTGTAAGGATGTACTATTTTGCCTGAATTGTGAATACGATAAAATTGCATGGAGAGACAGAATGCCGATAAACTCATACGACCAAATGCGATCGAGTGATTTTGCCGGCCATTTGCGAAGAACATTTCTTTAATCCGAACTAACAGAAACTAGTAGGGATTCTGAAAAGCTGATTTGCAGTATACGAGTGGTTTAATCACTGGCATTATTTTGTGATGAGCTTAGCTTCATTTGACGAAAGTGCTTTTTTTTGTGGCGAAGTTCATGTGTTGCTAAACTTGCTGGTGGAGTCATGACGGAGATCATGTCTTCACGTGCACCCACCATGTAATGAATGCTACCACTTGATATTATTGTACATGGAAACGTATATATTTATCTAATAAATAGTTACACTAAACTATTATTACAAACTATATATTTAGTTTGATCTTGTATTAAGATACGTGTTGTAATTTGACATATCAGGTTTTAGATTCATACGTATTTAGTAGTAGTAGTAGTAGTAGAGATTTACAATGTAATACTATACTAGTAGTTTGTGTATATTATAATGTATTAGATACTTCGTGCTTGTCCTGTTCCACAGACCTGCGCAAGGATCCCCACCGGATCTAACCGAATTAGATATATATATATATCGCACTGCTACACAATCAATGAGCTGTAGGGTTTCGAATTCATGGAACAACCCTAAACGGAGCGGCGTATCTTAACAACTCTGGGCCCATTAGACCAACCTTGGCAGAGGTCTTTTTCTTTGCTGATACTTAACGCACTATTGTCGGTGATCACCGTAAATTGCCGCGTTAACAGGTACGGCTGACAGCCAAACGTGGGCTTCCTGACGAATGCCATTGATGAGTTACCTAAAACAAAGGCCACTACGGGCTCTTCATTTTTTCCGTACTGGACAAGAACTGCTCTTAGCCTGGCGTTGCTTATATCGGTGTACACTTCAGTTCGTAAATCCTCAAAGTGCTGCAGAACTAAGCTGTTTGTGAAAGCATATTCAAGCGAGGCCTGAAATTAAATCTTGTTAGCCCAGAAAAACTAACAGGTCGCTTTAAACAGATTGTACTACTGCTTAGAGATTATGATTAAGCTCCGCACAAATCCACCATAGTGTGATGACCCCAGGAAGCTTCACAGCTGACAGGCAGATGCGAAGCTCCCGAACATATATTCCGCTCGCTTTTTTGGGTCGTGGAGGTTGCCTTGCGTATAAGCCCTTTGACCAATGTATGCAATTTCTTTGTATAGTGAACGCGCATTTCTCTGGGGTGTAAATTCGCATTGCTGAAGACCAGAAAGCATCTTCCAAAGATAATAAAACATTTCGGCTCCTCTGCAAAGCACTAATATCATCTAAGTGAACTAAGGCAATTTGGTCTTGCAACTTACCCAAAAACTGCTTTATGTGCTGCTGGAATATAACCGGAGCGTTAGCCAGCTCAAAAGGTACCGCATTCAATCTTCGATGGTCTAAACAATCGCGCGAGCCGTTTCGATTTACAAGAACGATGGGCAAGTCCCAGGGGCCAGAAGAACGTTCGGTAATGCCATCGTATAGTATAGTATTTTCTTGGCAATACGAAATCATCGCGGCGGAACGACCTGACGAGGGGGTGCATGCAATCAGAGCTGATCACCCGTGAGCAGGTTGTCGATTTGGAAGTGCCCACGTGCTAATGACGCGCCTCGTCGATTTCTCTATCTACAAAACCGGTGCGGCCAGGCCTATCCGCTCAAGACCGTGATTCCATTCATTACCTTTTGGCGTGTAACGCCTGGATCAAACTGCTGTATGCAGTCGTATTCGTTGCTTTCACGAGATTCGCAAAGGTGGCCACGCTGTTTTGTTGATATTAACTAGCGTGCTCGTTATTTAGCTTAAGTTCATCCATCAAAGCCCGTTTGGTCTTTCAAATTCTCGAAAAAATCTCCTTTTATTCGAGGTATCGCAGTTGTCTGGTCCGGGCACTCTTTTGACCTTGTTTTGGAACCGCTGCTAATCCGCCACCTGACACGCAACTTTTTTTTAATGTGGTCGGCTAAAAAGTTTTCCCCTGCGGCCCGATGCAATTTCTCAAAGAAGCAACGACCCAAAGAATCTATTCCCTCGCCTTCCGCTACCAACTTTGCAACAATGTCGAGCTCTGACCATTGGAAACTTACAACAACATCGCCGACTAAAGGATATTATGTACTCACCGCCAGTGTATATGTATATAAAGGACGAGGCAAATACCATGGCTTTAAAAAAAATCCTAATTAGTTAGAGCTAGGGTGGATACTAGGGACCTTAAATCGAATGTGTTCATATTTTAGCCTATGTGTAGGTTAAAGAGCTTAAATTAATAGCTGGTAACTGTATGGCTTGAGGTTCCAATATCCAAGTTGTTGTCTCTCTGATTTACTTGAAATGTAATATTCAGTAGTCAAAACGTTCCTATGTCTTGGTATTGCTTCAATGAGGCGACTCCATGGTAGATAGGTTCAAGTTGAAAGGAATCGAATTTCGCGGGCCCGGCAGACGTTTATTTGATCCCTAGAGATTTGGGGATATCATCTTTGCATGTTCCCTAGCCAGCGCCTTGTATTTCCCTAGATCGAATGGAAAATGGGCGATACATCAGATTGTGAGCAACTGTTAGATTAAAAATGTATTTGCTGTTTTCTAAGTAATTTCACGTCAATTAAGAAGAATGGATTCATGCTGTGTTTAATTTGTGTAGCGAGGTAAGCTTATGTTTGTCGAAAGGCTCTTTGCCACAAGTATGGCTCTAATGTAATTACAGTAAATAGGGGATAGTAAAAAGTGCTCTATCAATTGAACCAGGTGTCCATATCTTATGAGATGTCGTACAGTATACATGGAGAGCAGGTAGCTTACACAACTATTTATGTTGTATACATTCCTACGCAACTGCAGCCCTTCAGCTAGTTCATTCGTCAAATGATCACATTCGAAGTCCGACCCATTCAACCTCAGACCACAGTGCACTTGATTCATCATGACTCGTCACGACCATCTTTGTTTCGAATTCTGAGTGTCTTATAAGTGCTATCAGAGTTGTACAGATTTTTTTTACCGCCGCACCTTAATGATAGCTAGACTATAGGTCTACGTATAAAATATTCACCAAATTATTTTGGCTTAGATGGGGTTAATTTTTGCTAAAATTGTAATTGTATTTCTATTTCTCCTAATCTAACGTTTATTTGCGAAAGTGGCTATCCATCTCTTACACCGTTTTCGATGAAGTAAACACAGTATGCTTTACTTGATACGCATTATTATTTTATGCCATGTCGGTTTTCCCGTATCTGATTCCATCTACGATCAGTTATTAAATCTATATTGATCATCACATTGAAACTAAGTGCGTTAAATCCAAATTTACTATAGTACTTATTCATAAAATTAGTTATGTAAAATTACCATATAATACACGATACATCTACCAAGTAATCATTAAACGACCTTTTTTGGACAAACAAGGTTTATTCAGTTATATATATTATATTACAGTTAATTACTCAATTTTACTTTGATCGAGTAGGTGCCTTTCAGAACCGTAATCTTATATTAAGGTTCTGCTTTACGTAACATTTAAATAATGAGACAAAATAAAGATTTATTTTAAATAAAATTCTGGTATGATATGTAAATTTCTCCACCATTTTCTTCAATAATTTCTAACCTAGTGGTATTCTATCATGCATGAACAGACATTATTATCTACATCTTCAATGCACTAATGCTATTTATATGTGTAATGCTTGTGCCCATGCTTTTCAAAGCCCGCAGCAGCACAACGGTGTTGTCCCTGCTGTCAGCTGTTTACGCTTGTCGAGGTACGCGCAGGACAAAACTCCAGCAGCACTGGCCGCCATTGTTATCCATCGGCAGCATATAATTATAATCACCATTTTCATCAATAAAAAGGAGTATGGTTTTGAGTAGTGAACGATTGGAAAGAAGCTGTGAGAGAAGTGCCGGGAGGCCACTCGGACTAAAGGAGGGTTCGGGAGGCAAAATGGCGACTGAAGATGGAGATGATCGGGTTAGCTGTCAACCAGAAGCCACAAGAAGTCGGAGTCGACAGCAGGAACTCGAGCACCAATCACATCAGGAGGGACAGGAAGAAATGCAACAGGACGAAAAAAGGCCTCCAGCTGTTGATTACGCCGCAAGCATTGAGAAGGTGAAAGACTGCGGATGGTACGTTACCCCTCAGTACTGATTTCATGTGCTAATACTTGTCATATATTTTTATCAGCGGTACAAAAGATTATACTTAAGAGCTTGCTTGTGGTTACACTCAACCTAAAGCTGATTGGGATTTTTATTGGGCGTTTCTCAAAATAGTAGCACAATGCTTAGTAGAGGCTACAGGATAGTTAAACCGCTGTTATCGAGGCCAATAATGTCAATGACAATCAATCTAAGTTCTGTTTTACTTGTTAACAAATACTAAGATTTGGTCGTCAATCAAGTTGGTCTATCTTTCCCTATATTTACATTATTTATCTTCCTACACGAAAGAATGTGCTTTGTTTTGAGGATAACCTGTACTCTTACTTAACTGTTAATGCAGGTATTGGGGACCGATTTCTGGAGCTGTAGCGGAGCGATTACTGCTACAAGAACCCGATGGATCTTTTCTTCTTCGAGACTCTTCGGATGAACATCACATCTTTTCGTTGAGCTTCAGGCTGTCGGGAGAGGTTAAACACGTTCGTATTGAACAACACGGAGGCAATTTCAGTTTTGGATTTACCAACAAATTTCACTCAAAAACCATCATTGAATTCATCGAAAATGCTGTTGAGCATTCACGGTCGGGTCGTTATCTCTTTTTTTTAAACCTTATGCCTATGGCAGGGCCAGTGAGAGTGCAACTACTCTACCCTGTTTCAAGGTAATTTCATCACGGATTTATTCTTTGCCAAATTATAGATCAAATTTGTTTCTAACTAGCGTCAAATCGGGTTTTAAATCGCTTCACTAGTAAAGTTATTATCAGGATAGGGCTAGGAGAATAATAAATTGTTTTGTCATTTTGTTTATAGTCGTAGCCGTTTATTCAATACGACACATATCTAAATTTTTTTAGGAGAAGTAATAGAAGTACGCGGCAAGAGTCTGGTAGTTTGGTCCTTAATCAGACTTTGCCTATCTTAAAACACAGAAAATATCGTCTTTGTTATAATTCGTCTGAAAATATATACGCTGTTCATTTATCATGAATTTGAATACTGCTATCTTCTCGTGCTTGGTCTTTACAGGTTAAAACGAATGAGTTCACTTCAGCATTTATGTCGTTTGACAGTGTTCAAAGTGCTGCGGCAGCGACGAGATCTTATCCCGGCATTACCCTTACCGGCAAGGTTGCATGAATATTTGGATACACCAACTTACCTCATCGAAGACGACCTTGTGGATGTGAGTTTTTCCTTCATCGTGTCATATTGTATTTTAATAGAGGACATAAATGCGACCTATTGCAATAGGTGTGCAAAGTCTGACTTTAATCCATGCGTTCAAATAACTAAATGGTCATTTTATATGTTCTTCAAACTTGCTTAGTTTTTCAGCGAGCCGACAAAGGAAATCCTGCTTGAGGGAGATCGTGAGGGAAAGGCGGAACCGCCGAGATCACAGTCTCGTTCGCAGTTACAACAACAAGAATACCACAATACAAGCAGCACCAGTAACAACAATAATTCTGTGGAGAGCTCATAGTAATACATCATCAAAGATTAATTAGTGGCTGGAATGATTTTTTATTGATATATTCCGACCTCTTGTATCGGTTGCAGTTTGACATTGTAAAGATGAGTGAACAGGAAAAAGGCGTTCCGCAGCTACTTAATACAGCAGTACATAGACATTGTCGCATATTGCAATCGTGGCTGTACATTTGTTATATAATCACCTCGTCCTGAGCGGTGTTTGGACAGAGTGTGAATGTTGCACATCAGAGTGGAAAAGTATGAAGATGACGATGACGGGGAAATAGTCGCAGTTACGGCCACAGTCATAGACGAAGCGACCAAATTTCGGCCGAGCACCTGCTTATTACCTTGAATTTGTGCTGTAGTAGCAATCCACAATTTTAAATCGTAAAAGTACGTTGTGAGATTTTGAGGATGATTTTGTAAGAAGAAGAGATTCAGGTATATTATTATTACTTTAGTAATGAATGATATCATGTGTTTTGAGACCTTTGTTTATGAATTTCTTAAGACGATGGGGTAAGCCCCCCACGGGAAATTTTTGGTGTTGCTGCATATAAAAAGGAGATTTCACAACCAGTGCAGTGATGTTGCGGTACCTTTATGTAAGTGCCACCGGGCTCTACAACCTTTGCTAGAGAGATATGAGTTAGAAGAGAACGAAATCAAATCCTATAGTCAGGTAGTTGTTATCGTTTTAAACTGGTGTATGTTTTTGCAGTCTATTATAGATTGAACTTTCGGTTAAAAGTGTTCAGATGTTTGCCTCATGAACTAAGGATGATCTCGAATGTAGGTATTTTTAGCCTTCGTTCCGGTTATGCTCTCACCGCTATTTTATGGTTTCTGATTCAAAACGTGCCGGTACCGCAATCCTATTCGCTAGCAGAAAAGAGTATTATAATGAATATTAATTGGATTAAAATGTCAAGTCCCATCTATGACTTGAGAGTGATATATAGGAACTGCCCATGAAAACTCAGGCAACTATGGCGTTCAACGCCTTCTAGGATGATCTTTGGATCATAGAAGTTTTTCGTTCTAAAAGCGCATATTGATTTCGTAGAATTCTATTGAAGTGTGAAACAACGCACTCGGTTAAATAACGGTAAATTCATTATCTAAAATAAGTATAATGCAAAAGATCTGCAGTATCCTCGAGTCAAATAATCAAAGGATGAAATAACTAGTAACAACTAAAGGAGGGGCATTGAGTGTGATAGTACTACGTAGAGCACGCTAACAAATATTGTTCATTTGTTTTGTTGCTAAGTTAGTTGCAGTGTCTTTTCGCTGGGCTCTATACTAACACGGCAGCAGCTTTTCATAGGCGAATAGAACACATGTTTATCCCTTTACCTTGTATGATCCTACATATGTAGTATGTACACGTATCCCTTGATAAAAAATCTGCTTTCCATGTCTCTCTCTTGATGTGCTCAACTTTACTGTCGCTTCTAAACCATATGGGTCAGACAAATGTACTTTTTCATTTTCTTAGAAGGCAAGTCGGGTTAAGACTGGCTTCGACTACCATAGCCTAACACCTTGAAGCTACTAGGCGAAGCTCCCCTGAGCAAATCGGAAAACTATATCCCTATAAATGCATAGAAAACTCAAATGATACAGGGCAAAAGCTCTCTTGGGGCTCGAAAACATCCGCGTGCCTCACGTAAGAGACATAGACAAACACTAAGTTGCTATTACAGTTGCGCTCAACTTGGCTATATATATATATATATATATATATATATATATATATATATATATACACGTATTTACTGAACCAATAGTTGACCAATAAATGTAATAATTATATATAATTATTACCAACCTCGTGCTGGTAAAAATCATAATGCGATATTTACTATTTATTATTATTCTGTTAAGAACATGCTTCTCATGGTTAGTCAAAGAGTGATTATGAAAGCTACGTTGTATTTAGGCATCTACCTAGACCAAGGATATGTCAGGGGGTCTACTCAACCCTTTCTTGTTCGGCGAAGATAACGCATTTCGAGACAATACTTGAAATCCACTAGATCAAGCTATGCTTGAAAATTCGAGAAACGTTGCCCTTAATCATTTTGATTATGATGGGCTGTTATCATCGATGCACAGTTGCAATTAGGTTTATAATAGAAAAGTAATGGAAAACCTAAAAATGGATACAAATGAATTATAATTTTTATAGGCTGGATTACACTTCGGTAATGCAATAGGGTCGTTCACGTGAAAAATCGGAGCAAAGAAGTAGTATTGGCGACAAGAAAGGATAAAACTTATCATACATGCACTTACAGCCTAGAGCAATGGTGAAACACGTATTTATTGTGTACAATACAAAATGAATTTTCAGTTGTTTAACGCGACGTCGGATGTTGCTGCGCAAACCTAGAAGTACGGACTAAATTATTATCTTTGACTGACCTTTTTCCGTAATAACCTTTGCATCCCGATACTTGTACAGAAAACAAACAGTGAGCGGTCAAACCCTTGTTGATATGTATCATATGTTTACAAGAGCATGTTATGAAAGCGTGCTAATGCTATGGAACAGACAAGAATAAACTATATACATATCGCCCGACGAGGTCGTAATTATTGGCGATCATTAAAAGATGCGGTTTTTTTTTAGACAAACCAAGAAACATGCCCATCAGAGCATTATTATTTTTGATATCATTCGACATAGCTGTTTATGATGGTCACCATGTCGTTTCAAAGGAGGGACGATGTTTCTTTGTTATCGTATCGTCCTGCACGGGTAATGTTAAACTTGGTTCTACGAAATCAATGACTGTAACTTGGATTTATGAGTATTATAATGCCGCTCTGAACATGCTTCAAAAATACTGACTTGTTCATCTTCCTTCCAAACGCGTATCAACAGAGTATACGCCAAGACTGGGCGTAGACAAATTTCATTTTGTGCTGGAAACCAGCGACCTAGAGAAATGCTTAATGTGAGTATCAGTTGTAAAACTGAAGACACTTATTTTTTAAACATTAAGACTTTCTCGCTTTTGGAGTTCACGCGTAAATTTAAATCAAATAAGTGGCCGAAAAATTAGCTTTGATTCATTCGTACGGTCTCAAATATCTACTAGTTATATCTTTACGCATGCTGTTTTTGCAAATATCCATATACGGAATATGCATTTCGTTATTAGTTTTTCCTTAAACGTTAGCTAATGAAAACTCAAAGAAGTGTCTTTACAAAAAAATAAACACGCAGAAGCAGAATATAATTATGTTTCGAATTTAATAGACGGTTAAGTGTTGCTTCAGGCCGCTGGGTCCCAAGAAGCAGTGTTTGTCTACGTTAGATTTTGAACCTGGGCTGGCTTTCTAAATGTCCGTAGTACTACGAAAATACTACTGCCCAGGTCTAGGGTACTCTCTTTTTACAACTCAACGCAAAAATATTCCGTCTACCTAATTGCCACTCTTTTTCGCTATATGTTTGCAAAACAATTTTGCCGCTTAATAATTACCTAACACACTTTTTAACAATTGAAGAATTTCGGATGTTTCAGTATCGCATTACTTGAGATCATTATTTGGGCACTTGTGAAGTTATTCGGCAAAAGCATCTTTTAAATAGGTGATTTAGTATTGAAAAAGTCATATAGGAATTTGGTGAAAGTTGTTAAATGAACCAAAATGCATCATTAAGCATACATCCATAGACAGGCCAAAAAAAAGGACGAAATTTCTACCGTTGTCTTAAAACGGTGCCTTTCCACCGCGAAGCCGTTGATTCACATGTCTCAATAACGGCAACTTGGTTGCAACTTGAAAATCTTAATTGAATCTGAACATAGAAGATAGACCCAGTCATGGATTATTTAAGCTTTTAATCAATTTGGTTCTTTTTTGTTTATATAAAAAATTATAGAGAAATTATTTGCTTAATTGAAATGTGTGAAGTATGTTAATAAAAGATAGATATGAATGTTGAAAATCCTATATCTTCAACATTTGGGCTGTTTTAAAGAATATAATTTAATTTAGCTAATATATTTATCGTGTACCATATGTAAAAGCTTATAAACAAAATTACGGTCATGCTTCGAAATAAAATAAAACAAGAACAACATCAAAGGACTAAGCTAGATCGGTTGCATATTGGACTAGTTTGTCTGAAGCTATGCTGATAGTGAGATCACACATATACATTGGACCATTTGATATTTTTTACAAAGGAGTGCGCAGTCTGCACATACGCAGACCAACGTTGACTCGTTGTACATTTCATGGTGATGCAAAGATTTTAGCGATACCCTTGAACGGCAAGTTCAGTCACAACATGTTTGTTAGATCGGCTAGCTTTCCTCCACGCGTCGCCGTTGATTGTACTTGGGCTTGAGATTAAGTCGATTTGGTAAATTTTTATCCACAGGTCACAATCTCATTGCCGAAGGAGAACATCGCAGGAAGGTCAAGGAATTCTTTTGAGTTTACCGAAGTAAGAAGCGGTCAGCCAAAGGATACTTAATCTTGTTGCAGACAGTATAATAAAAACTGAGAGCACAGTCAGGTTAAGATGCTTTGAAGTAACTTAGAAGCTTGACAACATTTCAAATAATATATGAATAATCCCATAATCTTTAATATAAGCTGGATAATAGTAACCTTTTGAAATAGGTTTTCTGACAAAAGCTGAGAATTTGTAAAGCATTTTAACATAAAAGTACTTAGTTTTTCGGATTCTGCACAAAAAGCACAACATTTCGATTATTATTTTCTTTGGCGATAGGTACAGTATTTTGGTGATGCAAAATTGATCTTAGAGGTTTCGAAGCTTTCTTTAAGCTTCCAAGGGAAGGACTGAGAATGATAGTCGGTTATACCTGTTGGGATTATGGGGCTATCGTGATCTAATAACGGATTAACGTCAATAAGTAACAGCTAACAGTAACAAGACTACGACTTCATTGCAATGTGATAGCGGAATAGGTACACTGTAGAACGGGATAACGATCGCTGGGTAGCGGGATGATTAAAACGTGTCCATACAGTATCTAAATTGAGATAACTAGAGAAAAACAACGGATGCGCTGAAGCAGTACACTTTGATAGCTGAAACAAAACGACAGCCACGATTCCTTAAAATATCTTAACTCACCTACCAGTTAGACCATGAAAAACAGTTTTCGTGAAGGGACTATGGTATCGTACTTTCCTACTAAATTTAGGGACACGTGACGCAGTCTAAGGTCAAAAGCAGGCTTAGGCGTATTTCAATTCGTAACGCTTCATGTAACACGCTTAATGGCAATACCTATTTAAATCTCTCTAGTTTTGTGTGCGATACTGAAGGCAAGCACTGCTTCAGACAAAAACCATTAATTCCATTAATCGTAAGTCATTAATTTTACCGACAGATAGATTACGATATGCAGCAGAAAAGTCCTAATTAGCATTCGGTACGTGTGTGCAGCCCGCAGCATTTACGTACATAGAGATGAATCTTTGTTCTAAAGTGAATATCCATACGCATAGATGAATATGTGTGCGTGTGGTGGAATTTGTCGTAAAGTAAGAGTAAAAAAAAACCGTAAAGAGCAAAAAAAAAATGTTCTTCTCTGTTCTAATTGTTATAAATGTAAAGGTTCATATTTGTGTAAAAGCGTTTCTTGTTAGGCAGAACAATGGCACGATCCCACAGAAACCCGAAGTGAGCTAACAGGTTATATCTGTGTCGACTGAAATTTGGGAACACCTTGTATTCCTTTGAAATCCTTTGAAGATCCTTTGAAATCTGAACATTAAATCTCTTTTTTTTTTTTATTCACTTATTCTGATCATTATTTCTGCCGTACGATGATATTATCCATTATTGATCGTAGCAAACTGCTGTGAGTGCCTCAATGAAGTCTGCGTTACGTCCCTCTAAGCTTTATCAATATTAACACGAATTCTTCGACAGTCAGACGAGTGCTTAAAGAGGGTTTGTCGATGTATGTGCAAGTTAATTTTACCTGGATTTAGTGTTTGAGTTAGCATATTAGCCTTGTGCTTATAACGAATTGGTTCGCGCTTTGGAACAGCTAATTTGTCGATGAAACCTAATAAAAATTTAGCCGCTTGCGATGATCACTTTCAAGAACTCGTAGATTTCAATCAATTTTTTAATCACCCATATATGGGAAATTTTCTGCACTGCCTTAAGATTTGTTAACTAAGCTGGATCAGCCGTACTGAAATGCGTTTAACGCCAATGTTATTAGTTTAATACTGAGCCACTTTGGCTAGGGATAATAATTTTGTTGAAATTTTTGCCCCCAAACTGTCCGGATGCAATTTTCAGCCTCGACTGCCTCTATTTTTACGAAAATACAAGGAGATTTAACGCTGACTTTACGTCCCTAGTATTACAAGTTGGTTCACTGTGTTAATGCAAAAACTGCGTTACCAGCGAACTTGACTTCCCTGTTACTGCAAGTATGGATTCATCTTTAAGACCGGCTAATGTACTTAGAATGAGCACTCTTTACCATTTCCAGTATCTTTTCGCACAAATAGTCTTTTGGAAACCCACTCTATATGTTCCAGATAATTCTGGATTATTTTAGAGCTCGATCGCAACGGAAGGTTCGCCGGAAAAAACATGGCTAAAGTTGACAAATGCCGCCTGGTAGGTCCGACTCTAAACTTTATATTAAAACAGATTCTGATTAATCAAATGTTATAGATTCTACCGGACAACAATTTTTCGGTGTATCACTGCTGGGCCATTCTATAGGCTGGGCCTGAACTAATTATACGGCTGAGTATTTTCAAGCAATGGAAAGCAAGTTTTGCTGCATTTACTTCGATTTTTCCAAAATACTACACACGCTAAACAAAATAAATCGTCAAGATAATTGTTAATAGACTGAATTGTTGCGTAGGTCAAGCTATATTGTACTCACTCAATTTTATCGAACTCATTATTGCCACGGTTTAAGCGTTACCTTGAAACTGAGACTTCTGTTCAAAGCCCACTGTAGTTTGCCAGGCAAGTGTTCTTTCTTGGCATACGTGAGTAGTATTATACCAGCGGAAATAGCAGATAAGTTCTATGGGGATGATCTTAAACTATGCACCCTTACCCATCATGACAATAATTAATAATGAGTTCCACTCAGTTTAAAAGAGCTAACCGACCGGTGTGCTAGTCAGGACATGACTATTTGAGTGCCCAAGTGCACGATACTAAATTCCAGTGATATCCCTGAAAAGCACAGCTTGAATTTACAAATCATACAGGGATATGAACAAGTCAGAATTTAGTGTTATGGTTACCGCTGACTTCGATTTAGATGTCAGTTATTTACTGGAGGGCACTCACTTACATCATGATCCCTCATGATTTTGTAGGTGAAACGTGGTTTCGTCGTATGGAATAACAAAGATCTCGTAGTATCAAACCATAATGTACTGTAAAGCTCAATAATTTTAGGTGTGGTTAGGTTTCATTCTTTTATTTTTATTGCAAATAATGTAAAGTGTGCTTAAAAATCGCCACTTGCTATCTACGCAATTCTATTTTATAATAAAACAGTCATCTATTCTTTTTATAGTATAAAGAGTCTAGGTCCGAAAGCATGTTCGACTCTTGTCTTGTCTTGTGGATCGCTAGAGCTTTTTCCTGGCAAGGTGCAGAAAGTGGGGATGATCGTGTAAATACTTTTGTCCCCTAGAGAACAGTGCTTATCTTTCTTCTTAGACGGTAATGTTAATTTGGTTGGTCATAAGCTAAGGTTAGTAATTTCTTGCCTCTTTTTCGCATTTGAAAACAATGCCGCACCGCCATTTAGAAGTACCGAGGCGACCGCCAGCATTGTCTATATTATCAATGTGATAATTGCTAAATTGGTATTGTATGATTCAATGCGTACGTGATAAACTGAATTTAAACCGTATTTGTGGAAGATGCTATTAAATTATAGCTGGCCAGCGTTCCATGTCATCTGTATCATCTCATAGGTGGCGGTAACATATATTGGCCTCAGGTTCGAATGGCTGGAGTTCTTCTGAATATTTCAACGGCTTTGTTCTTCCAATAATCTATTTAAAATGCTTATGGATTTAGCAGGAAGGAAAAAAATGCAATGTTAATGTCTAACACGAATCTACTGTTTTGTGTTATCTCGACGAACCTTAGGCTAGGAATAAGTATAGAAAAAAAATATGTTAGGAACAAGTGATTGTAGTACTGCAATCATCTCTACTTGCCTATTTTGAGCGCATTATTATAGCTACGCCATTTTGATTGTTACTGTAGACTAGCTGATTAAACTACCCATGTTTTTACGATCCTATTGGCTTTGTTGTGTCGTCTTGCATAATACTCACGTTTGTTTACTTTGTGATAAGAGTCCCGTTCTATATCAAAAAAATAGCACTCGATTACTGTTCAGTAGAATGGAGCGCGATTTCAATTATATCCCTTAGTATGTACTCAATACCCTCAAGTAATAATTGCCCTTAGAGCAACCATGTTGACATAGGCGGATTCCTTCTCTGTGCACTTTTGATACACATAGCTTAATATGTATGACAGATACATTATTTATACGAAATCTTTAATGTATCAACTGCGAATGTCCTGAATCATTTTTAGAGTATGAATTTCATTACTAATACAGAATTGAAAAAAGGCAGCTGTATACCTTAGCGACTCTGGACTAGCATTCTATTACATTTTCAGGCATTTTTGATAAGTAGACTTACACAGCTTGGTAATTAAAAACGATAGTCTGGTGATAATTTGTTATTGGGGTTGTGAGAAACAAATAAACATACTCTAAAGGCTGCACAAGCAAAGGTCTAGCATGCATGAAAGACGTGTTTTGAGGCGTCTACGATGGAGGAATGGGGAAAGCCAATAATAAATTCCCTTATACGCAGATTTTCGATTTCACCATTAGTAGAAAAAGAACTACATTGACTTTTCAACATGAAAAAACAAAAACACAAGGGTTCAAGGAAGAATGTTGTGCGTTAACGGCTAGTCGTCCAGAGGAATATTATCCGTGTTTCTACTGATATCATGAATGAACAAATCTTAATTCTGCTTCTCGTCGTTTTCTTGTCTAAGTGACAATGAAATGGGTAGTCTATCGTATTAAAAAACCTTTTTCATGCTGTATTTCTGTTATGTTACTCACTACGCCATCACGGGGAGTCTTCACGGGGAGATTGTGAATCGATGGCCTAAACAAAAATTTGCGCAGATGTGAAACGGATTAATTTAGCAGGGATTGCCACATCTAGAAGCTACTTCCTCGATGAGTAATGTGATTCTTTTGGTTTCACAAATAAGTTACGAAGAAGCATTATGTGCGATTTGGTTACTCCTAGAACACTCATATGATGTGTCAGTGGTGGTATAGAGAAATATTGCTAACGACCCACATACTTATGAATAAGAAAATATCTAAAACAATAAATTTTAATAATAAATTTATTATTGCTATAGAAGACACAAAGACATGCAGATTTGGCGTTTTACTTATAGTCAGATTTTTATGGACACGGCTTAGGCTGTTCAGCGGTAATAAGTATCTCCGTCAGCGCTCTCAAAGAGCTGTCGTTCAAGCTAGAGATGCTCCGATTCATCTCTGTTTGTTGCCGCCCCTCTTGCAACATAGCTGGCCGTTTCCTGCACCTTCTCCCCCTTGACGTCCACGTTATTATTGCTACGCGACGCTCGGCACGCCTCCACCATAAGTTTCTCTGAGCCAGCAGTCGACGACGACGACGCCGCTTTTTCCCCTTTTGCTGTCGATCGCGGATGACTTGTCAATAGCGCTTAACAGGGAAAAATATGTGACCTTACGGAGCTCTACAAGCTTATGTGATTTATTTTTTGTCTTCCGTTATATTTGCGGTGTTCAGAATTCTTGATACAGCTTTTTAAGTTGCGATTATAAAAAGGTAAAAAAGAAAAAGGAATCATATTTATAGAGGGTTATAATATCAAATTGGTTGATGGATCTAATCCTAGATCTGCCAGTTGCTAACTGTAGTCAATTGTTTGACTTATTGGTGCTAAAAATGGTTAAATTGCGTAATGTCAACATAACCTACTCTTATATACCCCAAGAGGAATAGCTGGCATACGATACTAATTAGATCTTTTCCTCATTTTCATAGCCATGTCTGGTAAAAACCTGTTCATATAGCTACGAAGGCAACATTCTATCTTGTGTGTTACAAAAATAATCAGTATCTGGGTCAGCGTGCTCCCCGCACATATTTACGAAACAATATTTGATAAATTTCATCTCAGAAATTTGCGTGTTGAGCCTCTAGCTAGGCCTGTAGTGTCTTTTCTTGGGGAATTCTTGCAATGAGGCTATTGATCAACCCAGGTTTGCCGAAAGAGGAAGCGAGAGAGTCAGACTGTCGATGAGGGGAGAACTGTCAATAGTTACGCATTGCTACCGGAGGTCACGTGCTCGCTGTGTTAGGCTGAAAGTAATATGCGCGAGTATATTGTTAATCTAAATAGAAAGTAATGCAAGATATTTTATTTATTGAAATAAATTACAATCACTTTTTAGATAAATGTTAGACCTTTTTTAACTTCTCCGGCTCCCATTTCCTTCTAGCCACCTTTGATAACACAATATTCGTTTCTGTCTTAAAGCCCGTCTGAAAAGTACGTGCTCTGGTCAGTTAAGATTCATACAAAACGTGTTCTGATTAACAAAGCTTTCTCGTACGCTTGTCGAATGAAAGTACTATCGTGTGCTACCATCTGGGAAGCATGGGATAACTTGCAAAGTCGAAATCTTAGTTCTTCTATAAGCTAATCAGGGTGCAATGGTGCACTTGGTCAATCTATGAGATATATTATTTTTCTAGCTCTGTGACGGCGCAGGCACGTTTCAACAAACGAGGACGCCAAACCGCAGTCCTTTTAGTCCTACTGTTCCTCTTAGGTATAAATTGCGAACGACGAACGGACCATTTAAGAACGTGCCTGATTGGATAGGCGAGATTTGCAAAAAGCCTTCTTTTAATGAGCAATATATAGTTTTTTGTTTGGAAAATACAAGTTCGTGTCCTTTTCACGGTATTAGCCGCAAGCATAAACCTGTTATCTGCTGATAAAGATCAACTATTTAATGCAACGCGAACGTAACTTCGAACCCGAAGGTCGACATATATATTCGGAAAGAGTCGCACTTAGGGTTTTGGCTTTTCGTTATCACCTAATCAGTTTTCACAAATCTTGGTCACAGTCAGCTTTTAGACTAAAAGTAACAATCAGCCACACGTATTCCTTGCTTTTCCTGATCTTCCACATCTTGATCAATCGTGAATGACTATGAGTAGCCCGATTTTGAACACGTTTATATAAGACTTCGTAGATGCCTCATCATATTTGTGTAATGACAACAAGATCTCCGCAGACAATTTTGCCCTCCCGTAATCCCTGCAGATGTTTACACCGATAGGGACAAAGTATGTTGTCGCTGTATAAGCATACGCGTTCATGGTTTTCTTTCGTGCGTGAGTAGTACAGGTGTCACCTTATCTCGAACGTCGCGTCCAGACTTTATTATAAAGGTCTCGATACGAGATTCAAATCCTTGAACTGAAACGCATGCTTGTGAATAAGTTATCAAGTTTTATCACTGTTGCCCGACATAATTCTGTTTGTTTTATATAGCGTTCCGCTCATGACCTAAACTCAGATTAATCTCAAATTCCTAATTTCAGAGAGTTAGATTCAAGGGAGTCAGCGAGAAAAAAAAGAGGTACAAATCTTGCCGAGTTGTGTGCATTAGCAAACACATGCCTTCAGGAAAGAATACACATTAAGGTAAGCCAGATAAAGCATGTAAGAATTTACAAGAATTGGCCCTTCGATAGCTATAGCGTTGTTGTCTATGAGCTTTTCGTTTTCACAGTTTGGTTTTAATCGAGTAGCCGCAGAATCTTTGAGTGTGGATCGCTCTTGGCCCGCATGATTAAACTGCCTGGAGACAAGTTATTATAGATGTGAAGGATGACTCTTCGCGCGGCTACAAAAAATGGGCGAACCAAAAAAAAAAACAAAAGGGTATTGCCATAACGCTTTTTTAATTTTACTTTTATAACTGGGATAAGGCACTGTGAAAGCCCATGTGGACTTATATAATCTATTACACGGTACATTCCGTACAGGGTTCGATCAGTAAACAGTTGCCATCCAAGCTTCGAGCGAATCCCACGATCCAGCCATAATCGAACATGCAAAACATTCCGGTTGCCCTTAAATGTACCTTGACAAATACGCCAGTTCACAAACCATTGATGTTAACTGGTAATTCAAAACATGGTGAGTGTCTAAAAATAATACGTATTGTATGACCAGCCTACAAAACTAGTACTTTAGGATTAAAACCATTTCCGCTTCACTCTGTCGACCTAAATCTGCGCTTGACAGTAATACAAGCCGACGGCAAACGTGGTAGATGCCTGCCGGCTCCGGATCAAATGGCCGGGGTCATCCTCGATATTCCCCAACTAGCCAAACGCGCAATTCTTTTAATTCAGTCTGGGTATTAACCTCACAGGGGACGATTCTAGCTTTTGCCTATAAGAATCGATTTTCGGCTAAGGGTTTTGGTCAATAAACCTTTCAAATATGGATGAGAAAAATTCAACTAGTAGCTATTGTAGGCCGCTCGCGAAAACGGCGTGCCACAAACGGTATCTCTCATTCTCCTTTAATGGGCCAGGATTAAAAAAATTAAAATTCAAGCTTTAACAGCTATAATAACGTAATTTAAGGTTAAGCCTGACAGACAGCATCAAATCCTTATTGCTATAGAAGTGTTACGCGTCGTGAAAATGACTCTACTAAAAGACTCATACTGATTTTAAACCTTTGAGCAAACTAAATTGTGGGTATAGCACTGAATAATGCATAAAAAATTGAAGTATCCTGGTAACAAGTATTCTTCCAAAAGTATCATAAAAACAATGAAATATTTGCTACTGAAAATGAAGCTCACATATTACGTACATTACATACAATACACAGATCTATAAACTATGTTTCTACACTATGTATAGTTCTATGCGATCTTGCCCGCTATATAATGAATTGAACTGTCCAGACTGTCCTATGTCCTTATTTAAGTCGCCTATATCGCGAATTTGATGTGCCTGTTTTCGATCAATTTTTGGCAGCCTAAGGAACAGTTATATA